>NC_138725.1:7432829-7517829 GCF_965113295.1 Leuciscus leuciscus
ATAACACAAATTATATAAATACCTAAACCTTACATTAATCATCTAGTATATTTTGTAATGTTTCTTTTTTGTGCAAATACATTGCAATTACAACATACAAAAGTACAAAATAGTATTGTTGCTGTGAATGTTTTTTTTTAGAATGGGGGGGTGGGGTTATTTCAGTATTTTGCTATTTAAAACAAACCTCCCTGATTCTTTTCTTCAAAATTTTTTTGTAGGGGAAATTGGTTGAGTCTTTATGCATGGGGCATTCTGAAACAAATAAAAATATGGTTATAATTTGACACAAGTAAAATAAAAAGTTCAACAAACAATCAACTCTTGGTTTGGGTACGTTATGGTCACAACACTGAATAGCTTAATATAAATATGTTGCAATATGTGTAAAAGAAAATATTACAATATTTACATTTGTAGAATTCTAACCCAGCCTTTAAAAAAAACCAATGAGAAAGGCCATGTTCTTTTAGCTCTAAAAAGCTCTCATTATGTTAAAATAAAAAACAAAACAAATCCACACATACCTTTATTGTCTGCTTTCCTCTTTCTTTTTCTTTCTTTTCCTGAGGAAGATACTGGACCTGGACTGCCTAGCTCAGTGGACAGTTTAGAATAGGAAGAAAGAGTTGAGGCCGGTGGCAGAGAGGAGACCAGAGAAGAAGAAGGTAAAGGACTAGACTCAGAGAAGGTGAAAACAGGATGAGAAGCCAAGGAGGAAGATGCAGGAGGAAGAGTGTCAGACTCAGGGCTGAGCAGAGATGAAGACTCTGATGCTGGGTCTGCTGATGGAGTCTCTGCACACATAAAAATAAATAAATAAAAACTGCTGGAATACACTATACAACTTGTAGCCTCTGTTCTGGGCACAATAAACTAAAATACATGTGCCTACATTGCTTAGGAAACACATAACCAAATTAAAGCTGCAAGCAGCGATGAAAGGGCCCTCGCACCCGTGCCATCGTCACTCGTTGGCTTTAGGAAGACAGAGCATGGTTGGGCAATGTGCATTTAAGGAGGTATACAGTATATAGTAGTTGCTAGCATGTTTAGTATGTTTTTAGCATGCTTAGTACACAATAGGTATGTGGTTAGTACTGCATTACTGTGTTAACCAGTTCAGTTTCTGTTGGCAGTAGGTGGGGTTATATATCTAAATATTGCTTTGTAGATGTGTTCAGTGCAGGACTTTTATCAAGTATGTGAAGTTTGGGGCAGATTGGATATTGTATGTTTGAGTTACAGCAAATTCATATTTAATTGTAGTAATAGTATGGTTTAGTACTTATAGTGTTTACTAGTATGTTTTAGCATGTTTCTAGTATGTTGGTAGGATGTTAAGCACCTACTGGCATTTTTTTTATATGTTATTAGGAGTCCACAACAGTGTTTAACATGTCACTTCCTGTTGCCAGCAGGTGGCGCTTTGACTGTAACTGAATATGAGCATTGTCATGTGTTCAAGACAGAACGCTTATCAAAAGTGTGAAGTTTGGCGCAGATTGGACATTGCCTTCTTGAGTAACAACAACATCCTGTTTCATTATATTAGCATGCTTTAGCACTTAGCTTAGTATTGCTAGCATGTTTTAACATGTTTCTAGCATGTTTAGAAGTCAATGGTATTTTTAACATGTTGCTAGAACGGCATCAACGTGTTAAACATGACACTTCCTGTTACCAGTAGGTGGCGCTATTACTATAACTGAATATTCTCATGTAGATGTGTTCAGGCCATGACTCTTATCAAACGTGTGAAGTTTGGGGCAGACTGGACATTCCGTGCCTGTGTTACAGCAAATTCCTATTTAATTGCAGTATTAGCATGCTTTAGCACTAAGCTAAGTGTTTGCTAGCATGTTTTAACATGTTTCTAGTATGTTGTTAGCATGTTTAGCACATGCTGGAACTTTTTTATATGTTATTAGGAGTCCACAACAGTGTTTAACATGTCACTTCCTGTTGCCAGCAGGTGGCGCTATGACTGTAACTGAATATGAGCATGGTCATGTGTTCAGGACAGAACGCTTATCAAAAGAGTGAAGTTTGGCGCAGATTGGACATTGCCTTCTTGAGTAACAACAACATCCTGTTTCATTGAATTAACATGCTTTAGCACTTAGCTAAGTTTTGCTAGCATGTTTTAACATGTTTCTAGCATGTTTAGAAGTCAATGGCATTTTTAACATGTTGCTAGAACGGCATCAACGTGTTAAACATGACACTTCCTGTTACCAGTAGGTGGCGCTATTACTATAACTGAATATTCTCATGTAGATGTGTTCAGGCCATGACTCTTATCAAACGTGTGACGTTTGGGGCAGACTGGACATTCCGTGCCTGTGTTTCAGCAAATTCCTATTTAATTGCAGTATTAGCATGCTTTAGCACTAAGCTAAGTGTTTGCTAGCATGTTTTAACATGTTTCTAGTATGTTGTTAGCATGTTTAGCACATGCTGGAACTTTTTTATATGTTATTAGGAGTCCACAACAGTGTTTAACATGTCACTTCCTGTTGCCAGCAGGTGGCGCTATGACTGTAACTGAATATGAGCATGGTCATGTGTTCAGGACAGAACGCTTATCAAAAGTGTGAAGTTTGGCGCAGATTGGACATTGCCTTCTTGAATAACAACAACATCCTGTTTCATTGAATTAACATGCTTTAGCACTTAGCTAAGTTTTGCTAGCATGTTTTAACATGTTTCTAGCATGTTTAGAAGTCAATGGCATTTTTAACATGTTGCTAGAACGGCATCAACGTGTTAAACATGACACTTCCTGTTACCAGTAGGTGGCGCTATTACTATAACTGAATATTCTCATGTAGATGTGTTCAGGCCATGACTCTTATCAAACGTGTGACGTTTGGGGCAGATTGGACATTCCGTGCCTGAGTTACAGCAAATTCCTATTTAATTGCAGTAATAGCATGCTTTAGCAATTAGCTAAGTGTTTGCTAGCATGTTTTAACATGTGTCTAGTATGTTGTTAGCATGCTTAGCACTTGCTGGCACTTTTTTATATGTTATCAGGAGTTCACAACAGTGTTAAACATGTCACTTCCTGTTGCCAGCAGGTGGCGCTATGACTGTAACTGAATATGAGCATGGTCATGTGTTCAGGACAGAACGCTTATCAAACGTGTGAAGTTTGGGGCAGATTGGACATTCCATGCCTGAGTTTCAGCAACTTCCTGTTTCATGGCGAAACATCGAAATTTGTCAGGCCGCCGAGGACCCGCCCTTCGACGAAAACTCAAGATCTTCGCAATTTAACGTCGCAAAGGCCTTAAGATTACACTCACCAAATTTGAAGATGATCAGATTAAAACTGTAGGAGGAGTTCGTTAAAGTACGAGGCATGAAAATGGCAAAAACTGCACAAAAATCTGAGAGGAAGTTGAAAATGGCTGACTTCCTGTTGTGTTTAGGGCTACGCTCCAAGAGACTTTTTTGTAGGTATTAGGTCCTTACATGTATGTACCGAATTTCATAAACGTACGTGGAACATAGCGGGAGGCGCACTCCGTTGAACTTTTATAGGTGGCGCTATCGAGCCATTTTGCCCCGCCCAATTCTGAAACCTATATCAGATGTAAATTTTCGCCAGTTCTGACGCGTGTGCAAAGTTTCGTGAGTTTTCGAGCATGTTTAGGCCCTCAAAAATGTGATTAAATGCGGAGAAGAATAATAATAATAAACAGAGCAATTCCAAGAGGGTCCTCACACCATCGGTGCTCGGGCCCTAATAAAACAACATGGGCCGGTTTCACATACAGGGCTTATATTAAGCCAGGTTTAAGCCTTTCACCATGTCCTAACCAGACGCGATGCGATAAGATTCCAGCGACAAGCAACTTGCCTGTCCACACCAAAAGCGACGCGACTGCGAGATGCGTCAAAATCAATCAAAACCCACAGCCAATCAGAACAGCATGTAGGCGGGGCCGGGCTCTCGCTGCAAATGCATAGCACCAGGGTAAAGACTAATCTTGACGGCATTCGCAAGAAAATGTAACCTGTGTGTGTTACACAGGTTATGTGAAGTAGCCTACATAATGAAATGTACACTTATTACACCATTTAAACATTATTTAAAATACATAATGAATCACTAAAACAATATTTGTCCAATAATAGACTTGTTTGTTCACAGTTTGAATGTTCTTGTTTCCCCATTCGTTTAATTTCAAGATCTGATGTGAATTCTCCATTGTTGCTTTTACAGCTACAAAGCTGGAGCACTGAATGATATTCAGAGTCACATTACACGCTTTTAACATTAAGTAAAGCACATAAACAGTATGTTTAAAGATTATCATTGCCACACTTTGTGTTTGTTGTTCCAGCGCGGCGTCACAGAAAAAGAGAAACCGTTTCTAAAATAGAATCGTCACATGCTGTCGTTGCGGCTGGTTAGGACAAAAAAAATTATTAATATGGAAGATAACCTTTTATCTCCTGTCGCGGTGTTGATCGCATGTACTAAAGACACGGTGTTTGTTCAATTAGGACATTTAAGTAACTTTAATAAATGTGCCCTATGGCAGCTGAAACATGCATTATAGTCTGGAACTAGCTTAAGCCTTGTTTGTGAAACAGGGAAAGTGTTTGATAATCATAGCCTGAAGCTAAAAAATAAATACAAATAAAAGTCTGGCCATCATACACTACATTATTTCCTGTGAAATGTTACTGCCCAGAATGTGTAGGCTGGCTCTGACTTCTAGCAACTAGCATCAATTTCTGAATTGAGGCAAAAATATGGGTAAAATTCATGTAGTGTATTCCAGCCTTAAGCTGCACAAAGACATACATGGTGTGAAATTGTAAAACCAATACACCATTACACCACCATGTACAGATACAGTTCATACAATGTGCTCACCTTAACAATATAGTTTACTATAGTATAGTATGTAGTAATCTATGGAAATAAATTGTAGAATTAAACAAAATATATTTAATGTATTTTGTTGTTTTCAAGGATGAAACATTTATGATTTTATGAGTGTAATGAGTGTCACTCTTAGGGTCTGCATTTGGACAGATATTATTATTTGGTGGGTGACAGGTGCAAAAAAAATAGTTTGCTGTACAAGAACATGTTAGTTAAATTGAATGAAACATTTTACCATTACCGGTAAGCAGAGATGGGGAATCTGATGCTAGGTCTGCTGATGTGTTAAACTCTCTCCCGTGCTGCTTGGTGCTTTTATAGCCACTGTTGGATAAAAGAAACTGTGATGTGGACATGAGAGTAATAATAATTAAATAATAATTCAGCAAAAATAAATAAATAATAAAATAAAGTGTTATTATGGTTTTATTATTTTATTTATTTGTTATTACGTTTAAGTCCACATATGGGTTGTTTTTATTAATGTAATATCAATTTAACATTATCAAAATAATACCCTGCTCAAGTTTTATTATGTAATTTCCCCTATGTAAAAACATTGGAAGTATTGTTTTTATATGCAATTTTTAAAACCTAAGGTGAGAAAAAAATAATAATAATCATAATAATATATATATAATTGAGGATGCACTAATAAGCAATTAAATATGTGAAAATTCTGCATGCATTGCGCATTTGTGTTTATTACCATTAAGAAGACTTTCATACAACCTCTTTATGGTAAGAAAAGCATCCTGAGTTTCTTCTGTATCCATCTTCCAAGGACAGAAGCACTCAGCAGAAAAACCATTTGAGGTTCTCCTGGCAAGGAGAAGGAGTGGGAACCTCTCTAAAAGCTCCCACTTGTGGAGCTGGAATAAAATTGAGACAGAATTATAAAACTAATAAGGGGGAGAGGGAGAGATGGAGGGAGAGAGAGAGAGAGAGAGAGAGAGAGAGAGAGAGAGAGAGAGAGAGAGAGAGAGAGAACTTCTTTATCAGACCTGAGTACAATGGAAACAAACAGATGTTACACCTAAGTCCTTATGCACTGAAAAAATAATTGTTGAAGCTTTTGTATATAAATATAACAATGACATGTGTGTATAAGCTAAATATCAGGGATTATTTACAGTACTTACTATTTTATGACTAACATCTGAAAGATAAACCTACCAGTAGATTTGTTGCATCATAAACTTTGTTCACACTGCAGTTTTTTTTTTGCCGGTCAATCCATTCTTGGGAAAGCTGTTCCTTTTTTTTCTCAAGCTTTTGCTTATATGGCTGCTTGGCACTACAGTGTTGACATGTTTTGCTTGCAACTCCAATTTTTGTACTGCATATGTAGCAATCCTTTAGAGTAGGCATCTGTAAAAAGAAACATGAATGATATGTGTTATGAGGGGATAATAAAAAAAAAAATTTCACCCTTTGTTGACAAGTCACAGTCTCCAAAAATATTGTTACCACAGTGACTTAACTTTCAAAACATTTAAAGAAAACTGAAACAGTATAATGCTACTCAGAACCTGGTTTTAAAAATTGTTTTATCAACTTAAAGGCGACATGAAATCAAAATATACCCGATTTACTTTGCTGGTGCATATTACTAGTCTTGAGGTGAACAATTAATTTATGCAAGTATATACACAGAAAAAAAATATGTTTGCCGTGGTAATCTTTCATCAAAATCTGAAAAGTTACTTTTGGTCTGGAATGGCGTTCCTTCTCTGATGATGTAGGTTTAACGGCTTGGGTTGGGAAACGCCTAACCACTCCCCTCAAACCGTTAGTCTGCTATGAGCAGAGATGGAGAAGAGGAGCGCTAGAGTAAAACCCTGCCCTCTGTTCAATATTCCCTTTCACATGCAACTTCCAGTTCACAGGGACTTTTTTTTATTTTTTTTTTATTTGTATTTGTATTTGTGGTAGACTATTATTGAAAGCATCAGAAGAAGGCTATAAAAGAGGTTTTAGATCAAATGTCATAATACATAGTTATAGACTGTTGTTGACTTCTAAAACAGATATGAATGACACGTGAGGTATGTAGTATAACAGATCATAAAAACACGGACACATAGACACTAGTGATGCGCGGGTCGTTGGGTTGGGGCGGGTCATTAAAAACAAAATAAAATAAAAATCCATATGTTGCATGCAATGTCCAGCCTATATTAAATATTTGGGAATATCAATCTAATCATATTTTAGTAGGTTATTTGATATGGCCGTAGCAATGCAACTTGCGTGATTTCCCCAAACCTTTGGCGTCACGTGACACAGCTCGCGCAAAGCAGCTCCCGCCGCCAGCCACAACAACAAAGACGGAGAAATAAAAGTGAAGATGGAAGATGAGGTGCGGGAGAAATTGAGGTCGGGATTTTACATAATTAAAAGAAAAAAAGGTGAATGATGAATTAGAATGAATACAAACGCTGCTTTGTAAATATTGAAAATGTTTAAATCATTATCTTATTAATATGACCTGATTTATGGTTCATATTCAGAATCGTCTGTTATTGCCAGTTTACAGGGCGATGTTTCCAAGCACTTTAAGGCTGAAATAAAGGCTGTTTTCATTTACATTACTATGCCTAGTAGGCTATGTCTATTTAATGGTCGCGGGTGCGGGCGGGGCGGGTTGTAAAAATAGATACAGTGGTGCGGGGCGGGCTGGGGCGGGCCAAATAATTTCATAAAAGCGGGACCCGCGGGTTGTAAAAAAAGCCGACCCGCGCATCACTAATAGACACATGTAGCCTACTGGTGTCAGATGTTGCAAGAACTGGAATTAGCTAATGTTTTGGAAAGGTTGTAACAGCTTTAACTCTGTTACCTTAGCGGTTATATTTTTCCACACCATTAGGGGGCGCTAATCAGTAACTGTGCTAACTGTGTTTGGTAAATATAATATGATCATGCTTAAGTGGATAAAAATCAACATCAGATGACTTGGGTTAGTCACCTTTGCTGTCTGTCCTCTAGCCTTGTCCTCTAGCCTCTAGAATGTTTATTCTGTTCCTGGTTTTGCACCTGTATAAAAAAATAAGAGACAAATAGCACAATGTTACAATGAATATATTGGTCATACAGTTTATAATTCTGAAGAGCTAAGAAAGAGAAGAGAGTTTTTCACTAAACGTTAACAATGACTATAAAGATCTATTCTATTCACACACACACACACACACACACACACACACACACACATATATATATATACACACACACACACGTGTGGAAACAATTCCATTCTAGTTATTATCATACATAATTCCATTATTTTATTACAAATATTTATTTTATTTGAAATAACAACTATTACATCTATTTTATTTATTGTTAATTATTAGTTAGGCCTATGATTATATTTGCAGTATTTATTTATTAATTTCCACAATTGGATATTTCTGGAAAATATTATCTCAAATATGAATGTACGTCAATTAATAATTAACTGAAACGTAGGCCTAATTCACATGTTAAATACTTTAAAATAGTATTTGGATGATCGAGTCAGATTAACGAAATATGGAATGGACGTTTTAACAAAATGTGTGGACTTTTTACATGGTCCCTTACACACAACGTTTCCAATTTCCGAACGATTTCACACTAAATACTAACTTTAAAATGCATGTGATCTGGTCAAATGATTTGACCCTCATGTTCAAATAATGAGAAAAATAACGTCCCTTAATGATTTGACACGCGACGTATTAACGTCAGGCCTATTCAATCTTGAATAGACGATATAATTATGTCCAGTAACAATAATCCATCTCTTTTTAATAATGTTAAGTCGATAAATATGAATAAAAGCGAAGTTTAATGTCACCTGTGATGTTCACGCTGTAGGATAACTTTTCCATTTAACGTTAACTGTTAGGCTAACGTTACGTTAGATATTTCATTGTGTTTCTTATTTCATACGTTATTCTCAAGTAAAAACCTCTAACAAGTTAAAAAATCACCACAACGCAAGATGAAACAGCACAAGCGCCTTGCACATTATTTTGTTCAAAAATTATCATATTATCAAGGTTATTATCAATATAGCCTACCTGTATTAGCCACGGATTAGCCATCTCGTAGAAAACCCACAATGCATCAAGGCGACTCTGCGTGGCATATCTCCCGCCGCCTATAGGGGCACTATTTTAGGAAATGATGCAGTGGGTCGTATTTAAGGAAAGGTGCAAACGACCATTATGGTCGTATAAGTTGGAGGACTTGTTGGTTATTATATGAATGATAAACCACACACTGCTACAAATGAAAAGGTCATAAAATATTGACCTTATTGACCTGAATTAACTGTCACTCCTATTAAACTTTCAATAGCCATCCTCTGCAACACAGATGTGCTAACTTTCTTTGGGCAGCCAAAACCTCTACCTCTAAATACAAATTACACTCTTGTGTAATGGGATTAGTCAGATTTATCTTTACTTTACAGATAAATAAACTGTCATTGTAAAACAGTTTGGAGAGTCTGCACAACAATATTTGATCAGAATCTGTCAACCCAGCTGAACTGGTGCAGTAGGGGTCAGAAGACAGGCCTTAAATCATGGCCTATTCATCAGGTACTCCTGAGTAAGTCCTACAGTGTGTTGAAGCAACATTCTGTCACTATTCAACCCATATGTGGTGTCTGTATTTATATCAGTTGTTCTCTATTTATATACTGTCCTCACACTATTCTCAACCAAATGTCTTTTAATTTTTTTGTTATTTTGTAAAATGCTCTGACTTTTCTGAATGGTCTTTATAGAAACAATCAAACGAAGATATAGACTTTTGTGCTACTGTCTTATTTTTTCACCCTGTTGCTTTTTTTCTTCTTTTTTTTTTCTTTTTTGTAGGTGCTGTGTTAAGAAATCCTGCCCAACAAAATTCCACTGAGGCTGACGTAGAGATGACCGTGAGAAACTGGCTGCGGCTGAGCAGGGGCAGGAATGGGGGGCGGCAAAGGCGGGGCGAGCAAGCATCTTAAGTGAAATAATTGATTGGACTGATTTTTCTTTTAAACTGACTAACTATTTTGGAGGGAATTTCTTATTTTTGTTGTAGTTTTCTATGTGTGATTTTTGGAGTGTTAAAATAAATGTTTTGATACTGCTTTTGCAAAAACAAAGTAAAAAATAAATTTTCATCTCCTGTTATTTCTCCCGGGAAAACTCCTGAACTCCTGTCAGGATTACTAGAAAGTTACAGGCAGGTGATTTTTTCCGTTTTTTTTTCTAAACTCTGTAGGACAGTGGCCCTCCAGGACCGAAGTTGCCCATCCCTGATATATATATATATATATATATATATATATATATATATATATATATATATGTGTGTGTGTGTGTGTGTGTGTGTGTGTGTGTGTGTGTGTGTGTGTGTATAGGCAGATCATTATTTTTGTTGCACAGCAATGAGCTGTTACGTCAGGGGTTTTAAACATAAAAACAATAAATTAACAGTTGTTATATCGTAATATAATTACTGTGGCAACAAGTGAGAGATATTCTAGAAATGTACATATGGTCTTAATGAGGTGAATGAAGTCAAGATCCCAGCGGGAAAACTAGATCCTGCGCTTCATCGCGGCATCCGCCGTCCACCGGGAGATCCGCACCTTATCGCGGCCTCCGCCTTCCAACGGGTGATCCGCGCTTCATTGCGGCCTCCGTCAATCGGGAGATCCGCGCCTCATCGCGGCCTCCGGCAACCGGGAGATCCACGCCTCGTCGCGGCCTCCGCCGTCCACCGGGAGTTCCGCGCCTCATCGCGGCGTCCGCCGTCCACCGGGAGATCAGCGTCTCAACGCGGCCTCAACTGGGGGGATTCTACGCTTCATCGCCAAAGATCTGGGACCAGGGTGCGCCGTTAACTAGCGGCCTCCACTATTTACCGAGCTAGTTTCGGATCTCGAGCTAGCCATCAGGCTTGGGCTTTACCAGCAGCCACCAGGCCCAGGCTTCTTCACCAGCCAGGTAACCTACCTGGCTACTGTGTCAGGCAGTGGCCTCCACTTTCCACCAGGTGAGCCTCTCTTTGATTTTAGTAACAAAGTCATCATGCCTCCAAAAAAGAACCAAGCAACTGGTGAAGAAATGGAGTAGATAAATCTCTCTTTAAACTTTATGTCTGAAGAGATATCAAAGGTGGCTAAACAACAATCAATACTTATCGGCCTAATGGAGGAAGTGAAGGAACTTAAGATCAAACTCATTGAGAAAGATAAAAAAATTACTGTTCTAGAGAGACGTGTGGATGAACTGGAGCAGTATTCAAGATTGGAGGATGTCATTATGAGTGGGCTCAGCACCAGGCACCGCTCTTATGCTCGAATGGTAGCTGAAGAGGGTGACCAGGGTGGTGAGACACATGAAGAAACATATACGATTGAGCAACAAGTAGTACATTTTTTAGACTCTAAAAACATTGTTGTAGACAGTAAGATGATTTCAGCTTGTCACATGTTGCCCAGAAAAGATAAAGCAAAACCAGCAGCAATTGTTATCCGGTTCACGAGCAGGAAAGCAAAAACTGATCTACTTAGGCAAACAAAAAAACTGAGAGGGACAGCCGTGTATATAAATGAACATCTGACAAAGAAAAATTCTGAAATAGCTGGGAAAGCTAGGGCTCTTAGTCGACATGGACAAGGAATTGTCAAGTCAAGTCAAGTTTATTTGTATAGCGCTTTTCACAATACAGATTGCATCAAAGCAGCTTCACAGTATTAAATTAAAATAATACAACAAAGTTTGTTTCAAGAGGAATTTATTGATTGATAAAATTAAATTAAATATCCCCAAAATATCCCCAACTGAGCAAGCCAAAGGCAACAGTGGCAAGGAACCGAAAAACTCCATCAAGTGACCTAATGGTGTCCTAAAACTCCATCAGGTGCCTTAATGGAGAGAAAAAAAAAAACCTTGGGAGAACCCAGGCTCAGTCGGGGGCCAGTTCTCCTCTGGCATTGGATAGAGGCCGGATTGTAGTTTGAACTGTAGGATTATATGAATGCCTGGCTGAAGAGATGCGACTTTAATCTAGTTTTAAACTGGGAGAGCGAGTCTGAGCAACGAACAGTATCAGGAAGACTATTCCAGAGTTTTGGAGCCAAATGTGAAAATGCTCTCCCTCCTTTGGTGGTTCTGGATATCCTAGGTATGACCAAAAACCTTGAATTTAGTGATCTTAAAGAGCGTGATGGATTATAGGGCGATAGAAGATCCGTTAAATAGACTGGAGCTAAGCCGTTTAGGGCTTTATAAGTCAGTAGCAATACCTTGTAATTAATACGGAACTTTATAGGTAACCAATGCAGTGATGATAAAATCTGTGTTATATGATCATATTTTCTTGATCTCATAAGAACTCTAGCGGCGGCATTTTGGACTAACTGTAGCTTGTTTATTGAGGATGCAGGACAACCAGCTAATAAAGCATTACAGTAATCCAGTCTCGAGGTCATGAATGCATGAACTAACTTTTCTGCATCAGAAACTGATAGCATATTACGGAGCTTAGCAATGTTTCTAAGGTGGAAAAAGGCTGTTTTTGTAACATATGAAATATGATTTTCAAAAGACAGGTTGCAATCGAGTATAACACCCAGGTCTTTTACTGTAGAGGATAAAGTAACAGGACATCCTATGATGTTAAAATGTATTGTGGGCGGTTTTTTGAACCGATAAGTATTACCTCTGTCTTGTCTGGATTTAATAAAAGAAAATTACGCGTCATCCAATCTTTTATATCTTTAACACACTCTGTCAATTTGGAAAATGTAGCGTTTTCATCCGGCCGTGATGAAATATATATTTGAGTGTCATCAGCATAACAATGGAAACTAATTCCATGTTTCCTTATAATATTTCCAAGTGGCATCATATATATTGAAAATAACAGAGGGCCTAATACAGATCCCTGCGGCACTCCATAGTTTACTGGAGTTATGATCGATTTTTCTCCATTTAAATAGACAAAATGGTAGCGGTAAGATAGGTATGATTTGAACCAGCTTAGTGCTTGTCCTTGAACACCAGTATAATTTTGTAGTCGATCTAAGAGTATTGTGTGATCTATAGTATCGAACGCAGCACTAAGATCAAGTAAAACTAGTATTGAGATACAGCCTTGGTCAGAAGCTAAAAGTAAATCATTTGTGATTTTAACGAGCGCAGTTTCAGTGCTATGATGCGGTCTGAATCCAGACTGAAACTTTTCATAGATATCATTTTGTTGCAAGAAAGAGCCCAGTTGAGCGGACACCACTTTTTCTAATATTTTAGACATAAATGGAAGATTTGAAATGGGTCTATAATTTGCTAGATTATTATGATCTAATTGTGGTTTCTTAATGAGAGGTTTTATAACTGCCAGTTTAAATGTTCTTGGAACATGACCTAAAGATAAAGACGAGTTAATAATATTGAGGAGAGGCTCTTCCACTACAGGTAACACTTCTTTCAGTAGTTTAGTTGGTATAGGATCTAATAAACATGTTGTTGTTTTAGATGAAGTGATAAGTTTATTTAACTCTTTTTGTTCTATAGTTGTAAAGCACTGTAATTGTTCTTTCGGGGTGATAATTGAAGCTGAATTATAAGGCGCGATTGAAGATTGAACGTTTATAATTGTGGTTCTGATGCTTTCTATTTTCTCAGTGAAGAAGTTCATGATATCATTACTACTGAACTGTAACGGGATATTTTGTTCGGGTGACGTCTGTTTATTTGTTAGTCTAGCCACGGTGTTAAATAGAAACCTTGGATTGTTTTGGTTGTTTTCTATTAGTTTGCGGAGGTGCTCAGCCCTGGCAGCTTTTAGGGCCTTTTTATAACGTGACATACTGTCTTTCCACGCGATTCTAAAGACCTCTAAATTAGTTTGTTTCCATTTACGCTCTAAAATACGGGTTTCTCTCTTTAAAACATGCGTAGTATTGTTATACCATGGTGCTTTATTTTTCTCTCTGACCTTTTTTAATTTAATAGGTGCAACCACATCCAATGTTCTAGAGAGAATGGTGCTCATAGTGCTAGTTAGTTCTTCTAGTTCATCTGTTTGTTTGGGTTCAGGCAGCAGCTGAGACAGATTAGATAAGCAATTTGAGAAATTATCTATGGTGGATGGGAGGATTGTTCTGCCTGGTTGATAACGCGACGCCGCATGACATATTACAGCAGTACGTAATATGCAAGTTACCATGTAGTGATCAGTGACTTCATCACTTTGTGGAATGATATCTATATCGGTTGGATCGGTTCCATGTGATATAATTAAATCGAGTGTATGATTAAGACGATGAGTTGGTCCGGTGACGTTTTGCTTGACCCCAAATTAATTTAATAAATCTGTAAACGCAGCTCCTAACGCATCATTTGGATTATCTACGTGTATGTTAAAATCTCCAACAATTAATGCTTTATCGACATTGACTAATAGGTCTGAGAGAAAATCTGCAAACTCTTTTAGGAAATCAGCGTAAGGCCGTGGCGGTCTATATACGGTAGCCAAGGCTAGAGATAATAGGGATGTTTTTCTAACATCTAAGAGCGTAACATTTAGTACAAGTACTTCAAATGAAATAAACTTATAACCCGTTTTCTGAGTAACATTTAGAATATCTTTATAAATGGTTGCAACACCTCCGCCACGGCCAATCAGACGGGGCTCATGCTTATAACAGTATCCAGGAGGAGTAGACTCATTAATACCGAAATAATCATTTGGTTTAAGCCAGGTTTCAGTAAGGCAAAGTACATCGAAGCTATTATCTGTGAGTATTTCATTTACAATAACTGCCTTAGGTGTGAGTGATCTAATGTTTAGAAGACCTAGCTTTAGAAATAGTTTTTGTTTACTAATAGCAACATTTTCTGTTTTAATAACAATTAGATTTTTCCTAGATCCTGCATTAGATTTATTATTTGATCTCACTAAACGAGGAATAGACACGGTTTCTATGCAATGTTCTACACTAGTATTTATATCAGTTGAATTGGTGCAGCAGAGACTATGATTTGGACTTTTGGTTACTAGTCAAAGGGTATTTAACATTTTGGAGATGTTATCTGGCAGAAGATCCGCTCCGAATCTGCTTGGGTGTAAGCCATCAGCACGGAAAAGCCTAGGACGCTCCCAAAACAGATTCCAATTATTTACAAAGAGCAGTTTCTGCTCATTGCACCATGACATTAACCATTCATTTAGCGCAAATAATCTGCTGAACTTTTCATGCCCTAGTCGGTACGTGGGAAGCGGTCCTGACACAATGATCGTTGTTTCAGGCGATGTGCTGCGTACCGTATCGATTAGATTCCTGAAGTCTTTCTTCAGAATCTCCGTCTGGCGCAGCCTGATGTCGTTCACTCCCGCGTGCAGGACCACAGTTCCGACGCGCTCGTCACCGTTCAGGATCTCGGGAACGCGAGCAGCGATTTCAGAAACACGAGCACCAGGAAAGCAATGACTTTGCACCTTACTTTTACCTAACGTAGCGTGTACGTGCCGAACGATGGAATCGCCGATGATCACAGCATCGCGTTCTGTTTCGCGTAGAGGGGAAGAAGCGGTTTTGTGTGGATAACTCGAAAACCGGGAGGGTCGGAGAAAGTCTTGGTCTAAACCTGACTCGCGTCTTCCGCTGCGGAACCACCCAGGCTTCGTGGTGGCGTGTTGGAGCCGGAGTGAACGAGACCATGGCTGATTGCGACCGATGCTGAGGAACGCACGGAGTAGACGCGGTCGGAGTCAGCGGGTTAGTAACGTTAAACACTGATTTGTGTGCATCGGCGCGTGATGTTTCAAGAGCCAAACACCGGTCTCTCAGCTCGGCCTGTCTCAATAAAAGGTTGTGGATCTGTTTCTCAACAGCTTCCAGCTCAGACTGCAGTGCGTGAAGCTCAAATGTGTCCTCACCTGCACCAAGCGGTAGACTACTTACATCTGATATATTCGCCATTTTAACAGATGGACAGTGAGTTAGCAACAAAGCTACCAGTGATGCTATCAATATTAATACTAATTTATATTATAAGTTTGTGAGTGTGGAGAAGACGCGTTCAGCCGTGATCCACGGACGTAACCTTTAAGAGTATGCAGCGTTGGATCACTAATAGGCTTGAGACGCGTCTGCTCAACAGTCCGCGTTGTAACTATGAGGTTTTTTAGTGGTAGGGGTGTAGAGTAGACGCACGATAGGCGAAAAAAAGTGTTTGTTTATAAGTGAGTGTGGAGAAGACGCGTTCAGCCGTGATCCACGGACGTACCTTTAAGAGTATGCAGCGTTGGATCACTAATAGGCTTGAGACGCGTCTGCTCAACAGTCCGCGTTGTAACAATGAGGTTTGGTGTGGATAAAACAATTGTAAGGTGTGGATAAAACTACTTGGTACACCAGAAGAGGCAAAGGTCTTACTGATAAGAGATATTGAAGAGCTCGAAAAATTTAAATGATGTTACTCATAACGACTCACTGGGCGGATTTTTTTTGTTTTGTTCTTTTTTGTTGTTGTTGTTCTGTTTTCTCTTTTGGTTTTCCTTTTCTTTTGTTGTATATTAAACACACCTTATGTCCAGTACTCTAGATAAATATTCTTCTTCATCTGATGAAGAAGATAAGAATGTTAAACTACTTCTACTACTTCCATCATATCAACAATGAGTGTTCTTATTATCAGGAACATCAGTTAAATGGAATTATAACTACAGATCAGTCATTATCAATAATTCACATTAATAGCAGGAGTCTCTATGCCAACTTTGAGAATATTCAACAGTTTTTGAACCAATTTCAGACCCCATTTAGGATCATAGCCGGAGACATGGATTAGTGATGGAAAAGATGCAGACTTTGATCTAAATGGATATGAAATGTACATTCAAAACAGAAAGAGTAAAAATGGAGGAGGGGTAGCTCTGTATGTCGATAAGAACTTAAGAAGTAAGTTAATACCGAATATGACAACAACACTAGAAGGGGTGATGGAAGGTTTAACAATTGAGATTATAATGGAAAATAGAAGGAATATATTAGTAAGTTGCCTATATAGAGCACCGGGATCAGATATCGAAAATTTTAAAAACTGTGTAGAGAAGATGTTTACAAAATCTGTCCAAAAGGATATTTTTATTTGTGGAGACTTTAATATAGATCTTATGAAGTCCAAGCAACATAAACCAACTGAAGATTTCTTAGATATGATGTATAGTTTAACTCTGTTCCCAAAAATCACAAGACCAACGAGAATTACAACACATTGTGCAACCTTAATAGACAACATATTTACTAATAATATTGAACTCAATATGGTTAGTGGCATACTAGTAAATGATATTAGTGATCACTTGCCTGTATTTGTATATTTTCAGGTAAATAATGGGATTAATGAGAGTAAAGACCAAAGAAAACCAGGTAAAGTCATTTATAAGAGATTACGAACAGAAGAAACAATCACTGCTCTAAGAAATGACTTGATGTCACAAGATTGGAATATTGTCTATAGAGAGGAAGATGTTGACATGGCATATAATACATTTATTGAAATATTTAAATCATTATATAATAAAAGCTGTCCAATTAAGGTAATTAACAAAAGTTATAAATATAAAAAATGTCCATGGCTAAGTAAGGGATTACAAAATGCTTGTAAAAAGAAAAATCATCTTTATAGAAGATTTATTAAATTAAAAACTAAAGAATCAGAAAATAGATATAAAACCTATAAAAACAAATGAACTGAAATAGTAAGAGCTAGTAAAAAAATGTATTATAGGAAAATGTTAGATGAAAATAAAAATGGTATAAGAGGTGTCTGGGACATATTAAACAAGCTAAGAAAAGGTGGAACAAAGAAAATTATATATCCAGAATATTTTATTGATAACCATGATAATAATTATGATATGAACAACGTAGTTAATAGAATGAATAAATTTTTTGTGAATGTGGGACCAGAATTGGCAGCAAGGATTTCAGATCAAGGAAGAGATACCATGATTGGAACACTGATTAAGAACAACTCTCACTCAATCTTTCTTTCGGCAGTAGATGAGTTGGAGGTTAAGACAATTGTTAGAAATTGTAATAATAAATTCTCTACTGACTGTGATGATATTGATATGGCATTGGTTAAAAGAGTTATCGACAGCATTTCAAAACCATTAACATATATTTGTAATTTATCGTTACAAACCGGCTCATTTCCACAAAATATGAAAACAGCAAAAGTAATTCCATTATTCAAGCAAAGGAACAAACACTTATATACAAACTACAGACCAGTGTCACTCCTCTCACAGTTTTCAAAAATCTTGGAAAAACTTTTTAACAGTAGACTGGAAGACTTCCTCAATAAACATCAGATACTTAACCAGAGTCAATACGGATTCAGAGCAAAGAGTACAACATCACTCGCATTAATGGAAGTAAATGAGGAAATAATAAATGCATTAGATCAAGGTAAATATGCAGTTGGTGTTTTTATAGATTTAAAAAAAGCATTTGACACAATAAACCATTCAATACTAATTAATAAACTGCAGCTGTATGGTGTTAGGGGAGTGGCACTGGACTGGATTACCAGTTATCTATCTGGGAGAAAACAGTTTGTGGAAATGGGTGAAGATAAGTCTGAGTGTATGGAGGTTGCTTGTGGGGTCCCCCAGGGGTCGATTTTGGGTCCAAAATTATTTAACATTTATATAAATGATATATTTCTAGTTTCTAAACTGCTAAAGTTAATATTATTTGCTGATGATACTAATATACTTTATTCTGGAAATGAGTATAGTAAAGTAATTTATACTATAAATAATGAATTAAACAAAGTAAAAAAATGGATGGATAGTAACAAATTATCACTGAATATAGAGACAACTAAGGTAATAAGGTAATAGAAATAATGATAATGAATATATTAAAATTGATAATATAATAATTGAAAATGTAAAGGAAATTAAGGTATTGGGTGTGATAATAGATAATAAACTCAGTTGGAAGCCCCATATCAGACATATACAAAACAAAGTCGCCAAGAACGTTGGAATTATAAATAAAATAAAGCAATTTTTAGATTACAATTCACTTCATATTTTGTATTGCTCATTAGTTCTTCCATACTTCATTTATTGCATAGAGATCTGGGGAAACAATTATAAAAATTCACTATACTCACTGTCAGTATTGCAAAAAAGGGCAGTCCGTGTCATACACAAAGCTGGGTATTTGGTTCGTACAAATTTTCTGTTTTTACAATCAAAATTACTTAAACTTCAGGACCTGGTTCAATATTACACAGCACTGATCAAGTTTAAAGTTAGCAAGAATTTACTACCACTCAATATCCAAAATCTTTTCAGCCAGAGAGACGGGGATTATAATTTACGGGGGGACACAAAATTTAAAATGCATCTGGTCAGAACCACCAGGAAGAGTTTTTGTGTGTCTGTATGTGGGGTAAAAATGCAGAATGGGATGAATTCCACAGAATGGGATGAAGGACGAACATAGGCAATCTCCTAATATACATTCTTTTAAATCATCATATAAGAATATGGTCTTTGAAAGATACAAAAATGAGGGGTTGTGATTTTCACTGATTATTGTTGTCATCATTGTTATTATACTAATTATAGTTATTGGGGTAATGTTAGTGATAATGATTAGTTATTGAATTTTTTTTTTGATATTGATGTTTATTAATATCATTATTATTAAATACATTATTATTAAATTGATAGTCTATTAATGGTGTAACTGTTATTGTTATATTAATTACTACTATTAATTATTAATCCATAGATATTGTAATATCATACAAGGTAGTTAATTGTGTGTGGCAAGGGGGTGGGATTGAATAAGCGTTAGCTTCTTCCCACTCCTTTTTGAACAAGGACGTATTTTCTTTTTTTTCTTCTTTTTTAATTTTCTTCTTTTTTTGTGGTAAATATCGATTGTATTGTTTGATTGTTGTTTTTTAATTTGTCTTATTGTTCAAATAAACTTTTTCAATTCAAATATATATCAAAAATCACATAACATTAAATCTCATTCAATTTCTCCATACTTTTAAAATACATTTAGTAAGAAATGGAACTTAAATACAAAAGTACTCTGGTTGAATTTACCACGTAGCTTACACCATTTATAGAAGCAGACAAGATAATTTTTAGAGGAGTATATATTTTTACTGTTAAATGAAAAATGCTGCCTGGTCCACAGCCTCATATAATTCCCGTACAACTGTTCCTTTAAAAAATACAGCCAAAAGCACTGAGGGGGAGGGGTTTACAACCATCCAACATTTTTAAGGTGGAACGAATAGTTCGACGAATAAGGAACTGGCGAAAAAGGAGCTGGAGTCAGCCTCGTCTTTCACCTTTAGTAACTGGAGTCACTTCAGTTCTAAAATAATAATAATGGAAGGCTACTAGTAAAGCTGAATCTGCGTGGCCCTGATTGGCTGCGGGGGTGTCCCGTACGCGCGTGCGTTGGCGGCCGAGGACGTCACCGCTCGCTCTCTTCCCTCATACCCCTTTTCCACCAACAAGAACCGGGTGCTGGTTCAGAGCTAGAGCTATTGCCAGTTCGGAGTTGGTTCGACTGACGAACCGGTTTGCGTTTCCACCGGCCAGAGAGCCACAACAGAGCTATATCTTACGTCACTGCATACGTATCATGTTGCCCAGCAACGCTAGAGCGGCAGCGCCAAACACAAACACACCAGACTTGTTCGAGATGCATCGGCTTCTCGCAGAACGATCAGCACATGAAATCAAAGCACTGCGAAAGCGATCAAAAAGCACAAGGAGTCGTATGATCTCCAAACACTCCCGCAGCTCTGATCGGTCCACGCTGCTCCGATGCATCTCGAACAAGGCATCAACAATAATAGACGTTGCGTTACTATGGATGCTCATGGGTTTGCGAAAATAAATCGGCATCCAAACACGGCGAATCCAACGCGTTCGTGCAGCTCGCCGTAACTTACATAGACGGATATTATAATCGAGCTGCTATTAGCTCGACTAGCTGCTATTTAAAAATGGCGGTCACAAGTTTCTCTTCAGTCTTGTTGGCCACGGTAACCCCGCCCCCAGCCTCTGACGCAAGCGGTTCTTTCTTGGCTCCGTTCTAGACCCTGCAATGATTTGGTGCTACTTAAGAACCAGTTTTACTGGTTCGGAGCTGGTGCTTTGGCGGTGGAAAAACAAAGAACCGATTTGAAACTAGGCTCTGGCTCCGAACCAGCACCAGCTCTGCCTTGGTGGAAAAGGGGTATCATTGAGAGTTTCAGCGTCGAGTCTTCTGAGGTGAGGAGAGCAGTTCACGGTATTTATCATATTTACACAACCATCACACACACTTTATACAGTTTGATTAAGCGACAGGCTCATTTCTGTATTGTTTTCATCGATCACAGCGATACTTGTGCGTCTTTTTCTTCCTTCTGAAATAAACATTTAGTGCAGCAGTAGCGAGCATGAGGAGAATATGTTGAGTTCATTCAGACCTTGCAACATGACATCATGACTTTGCGTAAACATACACGCCACTTTCAAGTCAAAAGTGGCGTGTTATTATCTATACGCATTTTGAGCTATCCGCGTGTATGTTCACGCCGAAACGAACCGTCATCTTCCGCGTGTATGTCTACGCTGTTAAATGTCCGAGCGAAACGGAGCAAAATGTACGTGAAATCATCATGTTGGTCCCCTTTGGAAAACGTGTAGATGTCACAGACAGTTTAACAGCCTCAGACGTGAATCTTAGACGTACCATTATCCCCGGACGTTTGCTAATCCTACCACTAAATCTAATCATAACCATTTCTTAAAACTATAGGCTACAATTATAAAGAAAAACAACAGACAGACAAGTATAATCACAATAATTTATTTAATGAGAAAATGTCAAAATCGGTACCAAAAGTTGTTCATGTGACGATGTGTCGCAGTCCTCTCTGGCAGTGGTTTTGTATGAGGTAACAGACAGAGCAGAATTTAAGTTATTAATTCAAATCCATGAAAACGTTAATCCGTCTTCGGTTCGGTTCGCTGAGGGCTGCGCGGCAGTGCGCACTTCATTTCAAATGTGAATGTGCATGACGCAATCTGTGACGAAGCAGGCGAGACGAGAGCCAATGAGCGTTTGATATTACTGCCGTAACCATAGTAACCTGTCGCTTCTTGAGGGCGCAATTTTTTAATTTGAATTCATAACAAGCGCGGGGTTTGACGTTTACGGTCAAGATGACGATTACTGGATAAAGGGCTGAGTTTGGATCTTTTTCTTGCAAATAATAATGGATTCTGAAGGTTTGGATTACATCAAGCTAATAAAATTGGTGTATTTTTTGAATCGATGTTGTGTTGTAAGGTTAGTATAATTATGGTTCTATAGGAACCATAAATAAATTATTGTGATTATACTCGTCTGTCTGTTGTTTTTCTTTATAATTGTTGCCTAGGTACTTTTAAGAAATGGTTATGGTTAGGTTTAGGGGTAGGATTCGTGGCTCAAACTATCTTTTAATGCCATATTGTTCATAAAAATGCCATTTTCCTACATATCTGTCCATTACGTTTTATCATTTTAAAATTGTCCATAAAATGGGTATGTTTAGGTGTGGGAAGATTAACCCCAGTGACGGGTAGGTTTAGGGACTTTTAGGGAGTTGGGGTAGGTCATATCTATATATACAGACTAAGTAATGTAACGTTAAGTCAACGGCGTTGATAAACACGCTGAAAAGCGATTATGCGTGTTGATAGCACGCCAAAAATGGAAATCGAATTGGCGTGTCATACATACGCCATTTCATGAGATCAGTCTGGCATCACAAACCTCTTAAAGGGAAACTCCTGATAACAAGGCTTTAGAAGCCACCATACTCCTAGTAGAATGAGCTCTAACCACCAAAAGGCACGGCTGGCCAGAGGACTCATAGGCAAGAGAGATAGCCTCAACTATCCACTTGCTGATTGTCTGCTTAGAGGCTGGAAGACCCTTCTTAGGTGATCCAAAGCAGACAAACAACTGATCTGATTTTCTCCACGGGCCAGCCCTGTGGACATAAGTATGCAGTGCTCACACTGGACACAAGAGATTCAGTTTTTCCTGGTCCGAAGAAGCAAACGGAGGAGGACAGAAAGCCTGCAGCACAATAGGCCTCGGAATATTGGTCGGCACCTTAGGGACGTATCCCTGCTTAGGGTATAAGAATGTCTTGACCATCCTGGGTGCATACTCGAGGCAGGTGGGAGAAACCGAAAGGGCCTGAAGGTCTCCGACTCTTTTGAGGGACGAAATAGCTAGAAGAAAGATGGTCTTGAAAGTCAGACATTTTTCTGAGACTGAATCTAGGGGCTTGAATGGAGTCCCTGATAGGCCTTCCAAAACTATTGCCAGGTCCCAAGCCGGCACCCTAGTGCGAGTTGCTGGCCTCAGCCTTAAGGTGCCACGAAGGAAACGTATGACCAGGGGGTCTTAACCCAAAGATGTACCACCCACCGGGGCATGGAAAGCCTCAATGGCTGCCACGTAGACCTTTAAGGTGGAAGGACATAAACCTGATGCAAAGCGATCTTGCAGAAACTCAAGTACTGTGTTTACAGAACAGTTAACTGGATCCCGCTGATGCTGGTGGCACCAGGAAGTAAAAACTCTCCACTTTAGTGCATATCTTTTCTTCGTAGCTGGAGCTCTGGAGCTTAGGATGGTCTCAACAACCTCAGTTGAGAGACCAATCGCTATGAGTTGTGCTAGCCTGACTACATCAGAATTCGTACTTCCGCTCAATTTCATTTTGCTTCTGTACTCAGTCTGAGACAGCGTAATAGCTTTCCGTTTTCCTCCGGCCTGAAAACAGCCGGCCAATCAACGAACAGAGGACGGGCTGAGAGCCGTGACGACGTAGACACTGATTGTACCGTGGATGCATAGATTTACTTCACATAATCTGCAAAAGTCGTTCACAGCCATGTTCACTCCGGTATTTCACTCGATGGAGGTTATTACGTGAGGACTTTTTTTGTCCAATAATTAGATATCCAGTTTTTTATATCTGCTATGCATTAATTTTGTGAATTGGTAAGCTAATGCCATGCTTCCCAATGATATCTCCTAAGGGTAGCATGTACAGAGTGAACAGCAACGGTCCTAGTACAGAGCATTGTGGTACACCATACTGAACTAGTGATCGATAAGACATCTCTTCATTTACTGCTACAAACTGATAATGGTCAGATAAGTATGATTTAAACCATGCTAGTGCAATTCCACTAATGCCAACATAATTTTCAATTTCTATTTAAAAGGATGCTGTGGTCAATAGTATCAAATGCAGCATTGGGTCTAACATACATGTTGTCAGAATGTTGTCAGAACCGACTCGCGTGCCGACTGGAGAATGGTGCCGACTCGCACCCGTGTCCGACACAGTTGGATATTTTTCACCCGTTTGAGCAAAATTTGCGGGTCACCCATCGGGTTCCCGAACCCGTGCAAAACTCTGGAACTCAGTGCAAAGAAAAGTCTAGTGTGAACGGCCATTAATAATTAAAATGTTTTTAGTCAAATAAATATCAATCTCAAAGTTGGTGTCAAAACATGGCAGTATTGTATATTTTAATGTTAATATGTTAGATAATTGTGTCATTGATCAATTTAATAGTTCTTGCTAAAGAAACATGGGATTCGTGCCTATAATGTTATAAAGATAATAATTGGAAGATAAATTTATATAATATAATATATAATCAATTTGAATATAATCAATTTATAAAGAGGCATCAAATTATCATAATATTTTATAACAGTTGTCTACTTTCTACTATTACATCAGGGCTCACTTTCATGTCCTTCACTTTATATTCCTCTCTTTGAATTATTTTGATGCACTGAAAATTAAATGTAATATTTGTTTCTTTCCTGTCAGACCCGATGGAAGTGAAGGAGGAGAGTGAAGAACTGAGTGAAGTGAAGGTGGAGAGTGAAGAACTGAGTGAAGTGAAGGAGGAGAGTGAAGAACTGAGTGAAGTGGAGGAGGAGAGTGAAGAACTGAGTGAAGTGAAGAAGGAGAGTGAAGAACTGAGTGAAGTGAAGGAGGAACATCATGTCAAACCTGGAGGAAAACCTCTGAGTCGCTCAAAGACTAAAAAGACATTTTTAAAGAAAAGAACAGCCAAGAAATCTTTCACCTGCACTCAGTGTGGGAAGAGTTTCACAACCAAACAAAGTCTAGAGATTCACATGAGGATCCACACCGGAGAGAAGCCGTTCACATGTGATCAATGTGAGAAGAGTTTCAGTCAATCATCATCCCTTAATGTTCACATGATGATCCACACCGGAGAGAAGCCGTTCTCATGTGATCAATGCTGCAAAACATTTCTTAGTGCATCAGACCTGAAGAGACACCTGAGAGTTCATATGAAGGAGAAGCCACATTCATGTTCGGTGTGTGGAAAGAGTTTTTCACTGCAGCAATATTTACATACACATGAGAAAATACACACTGGTGTGAGAGAGTACATGTGCTTTGAGTGTGAGAAGACTTTTACTACAGCGGACAATTTAAAACAGCACCAGAGAATTCACACTGGAGAAAAACCTTACAAGTGTTCACACTGTGACAAGAGATTTAGTCAGTCAGCAAATCTGAAAACACATGAGATGATCCACAATGGTGAAAAACCTTACAAGTGTTCACACTGTGACAAGAGATTCAGTCGATCAGAACATCTGAAAAGACATGAGATGATCCACACTGGAGAGAAGCCGCACACGTGTGATCAGTGTGGAAAGAGTTTTGCTTTTAAAAGTGACCTGAAGAAACACCTGAGAGTTCATACAAAGGAGAAGCCACATTCATGTTCTGTGTGTAGAAAGAGTTTTTCACTGCTGCAATATTTACATAAACATGAGAAAACTCACACTGGTGTGAGAGAGTACATGTGCTTTGAGTGTGAGAAGACTTTTACTACAGCGGACGGTTTAAAACTGCACCAGAGAATTCACACTGGAGAAAAACCTTACAAGTGTTCACACTGTAACAAGAGATTCAGTCAGTCAACATATCTGAGATCACATGAGAGGATCCACACTGGAGAGAAACTACACACGTGTGATCAGTGTAGAAAGAGTTTCTCTTTTAAAATTCACCTGAAGCGACACATGAAGATCCATGCAGTGGAGAAACCACATCAACACAGTCTGAGATCACGGTAAGTAGTTTACTGGCATGTGCTGAGAAACAAAGTCTCTTCTTTGTAAGTTAGCCACACGTCACCCTAGGCATAAACATTTTTTTTGTTGGTTTCCGACTGACCCAGTCAATTTATGTGCGACCCAAATTTATTTTATGAGCTTGGGGAAGAAATAATACAAATTAAATAAATACACATAAAAATCTTTGACGCGAACTATAATTAACGTTTTTGTACAGCACCGTTTTTGTATAGCACTCTTGCGATGCAAGATGCCTGTTGTCCTCTAGCAATGCTAACAAATGAGGCAGCTACACGGTCTTTCACACATCGTTGTCGTCACTTACAAAGGCGACACTTTCCGCATCTGCGTGGAGTGTGTGACGCCCGTTTCACACATACTCCATTTGCAATGCGTATGCGTTGCGTATTTTTTTCCGTACCCATGTTAACAGGTTAGAGCTTTCACACTGCATACGCAGTGCAACACGCACCGCATACGCACTGCAAACGGAGTATGTGTGAAACGGGCGTGAAAGCTCGAACCTGTTAACATGGATATACGCACTGCAAACTCAGAGAATGTGTGAAACGGGCGTTACTCATTTGCCCCCGCCGAAAGTTGTACAGACCAAAATAGACGAGCTGAACAGTGTGTGTGTGTGTGTGTGTGTGTGTGTGTGTAACATGCTGGGACAAGGTGATAGAGTACATGTAGTACAGGTAGGCTATGCTATGAAAAAATAGAGTATCCATCGCTACTGTAAAGTACAATTAAAAAAAGAATAATCATTTAGGCTAACCGTGAGACAGATGGTATACTGTAGTTGAACACCGTCATTAGAACTCTATAACCGCCAAAACCGTGTAATTAAAATATTTTTTACAAACATTTTTTTTTATCATAGAGAATGTTTAAATACTAATTCAAAACAATTGTTAACAGTCTGTGTTATTAATGGTCTACGTCGTTTCCAACTGTATTTGATTCTTTGCCAAATACCCCCTGAACGACCGCCAATCATTTGAGATAGAAATAAAAGCTATGACTATGATATAGTGATGTGCCATTATTATGAGATTTATTAAACAAATGAAAAACATTTGCAATAATAAACATTAGCAATAAACATTTGCAATAATAATCATTAGCAATAAACATTTGCATTAATAAACATTAGCAATAAACATTTGCAATAAACATTTGCAATAATAAACAACATATCATTACCGATAACTGATTGTGCAGTTTAATTACCCCTTGACTGTCCCCAAACATGTTTGATAAAAGAAACATATACAGTGTGTATATAGCCTATATGATGTGTATTACATTTTAGCTCAAAAACAATTGTAATAAAAGATAGGATCATAAGATGCGCAATATATCAGGAGACATGGTTTTTACCACTTAATTAAGTTTTGTTTTGTAGAAAGCCTTTCTTTAAAACGAATTTCGTTTTTTTTTTTAATTGTATCTTAATTTTAATAAATTATTTAATATTTAATAAATTAATAAATAAAAAGCAAATATAGCAGACAATATAATAACCATGACATGGAGGCGGCGGTGCGCATTCACTTGCATTGCATTGTTAAAAGCCTTTCTTTAAAACGAATTCTGTTTTGTACAAATTGTATCTTAATTTTATAAATGTTTCATCAACCAATTCCATGTATTTAATAAATAAAAAGCAAATATAGCAGACAATATAATAACCGTGACATGGAGGCGCCGGCACGCCGTGTTCACTTGCATTGCATTGTGAACTAGAGCACATCTCATCGTAAATGAATGAAACTCAGCGTAGGCCTATGCCTCATACATTAGCATTAAATATCTTTGCTGCATCCTTTCTAGAACAGACAAGGACTTTCTTGCGGCTCGCATCAGCAGAGCATTGCATCGTCCATAGACCGCAAAACAATCTGCGGATGGCGGGCGGGTGCGGCTTTGAAATTTGGTCAAAAAACGTTGGTGCGGATGATGAGTTTTGTAATGCGGTTGCAGATGAACTAATACCCCATCCGCGTATCTCTATTGATAACAACATTGAACATGAATAAATTGACCCATGACCTCAACTGACAACCAACCGGACCCAAACGTTTTTTTTTTTCTATGCCCTATAGCCAAATCTCTCCTCTCCACCTATAGCCGGTGTGTGGTGAGCACAGGACACTTTGTTGATTGATTGATATCCATTAACCAACAGAAATGTCTTAATTTGTCAGGACAGACCAATGCAAAAAACAAACAAATTCGCTCTCTGGCTGAGTGAACCCACGCTACTCGTTTGAGCTGCGCAGAAAATGTATTTGAAAATGAGGATGTTAATTTTTCAATATCCAAAACTGAAGCCTGCAGTTGAAATACAGTTTACATTTTTTTATGACTGTCAGTGTGCATTGAAACAAATCTTTATGTATTTAATTTGCAGGAAGACCTACACTTCGGGTATTTAAGGAAGAACTGGCAGACATTTGACCAGGCGACCCATGGCCTTGGGCCTGGTTTAATGGGAAGCACATTCAAGTTCAACGTCTCCTGTCTAAAAGAAAAAAATTAAAGCACCTAAAAAACACCTATTTTTTGTGATATGTTGCTGTTTTATAAATTTAATTCACTGGAAATGTTTTGTAATAGTATAAAAAAGGAAAGTCATAATTACACTTGAATTGATTAATTTATTGTAATATTGGACTAATATTAAAAGATCGTTCAATAAAAAATATATAGTTTGTGAACTGATTATTTAATCAACGTTTGTTCTTTCATGTTCTTTAATACAAAGAATCTCCACAACAGTCATTGAATGAAAAGACAGTAACAGCAAGGAGAAACAGGGTTCCAACTTCCTACGCATTTTTCATTCAAAATGTCATACTGTTGTAAGGGTGGATTACGGTTCAGGCTGTAGGACTGCTGAATGACTAAAGAAACATTTCTGCCAGGACCACTGATGCTACGCTTGATTATCAGTAAGATGGTAGAAAACTGTATATTTCCTGTCCAAAGTTTTGGTGCTAAAAAGGAGAAGGATCTACCGCCAGCAGTCGATTTTGATATTCTAGGTATTATTAACTGGCCGGAATTTTGAGATCGCAATAGACGTGAAGGACTATAATGCGTTAAGAGCTCGCTCAAGTACTGCGGAGCTAAACCATTTAGTGCTTTGTAAGTAATCAGCAATATTTAAAAATGTATACGATGTTTAATAGGGAGTCAACAGTGCAGTGTTGACAGAACTGGGCTAATATGGTCATACTTCCTGGTTCTGGTAAGAACTCGAGCTGCTGCGTTTTGGACCAGCTGTAGTTTGTTAATTAAGCGTGCAGGGCAACCACCCAGTAGAGCATTACAATAATCTAGCCTTGAGGTCATGAACGCATGAACTAATTGTTCCGCATTTGTCAATGAGAGCATATGGCGTAATTTAGATATATTTTTAAGATGGAAAAATGCGGTTTTACAGATACTAGACACGTGACTTTCAAATGAAAGATTGGTATCAAAGAGCACACCCAGGTTCCTAACCGACGACGAAGACTTAACAGAGCAGCCATCAAGTGTTAGACAGTATTCTAGGTTACTACGTGAGGAAGTTTTTTGTCCAATAATTAGAATCTCTGTTTTTTCAGAATTTAGAAGTAGGAAATTACGAGTCATCCAATTTTTTATATCTGCTATGCATTCCGTTAATTTTGTGAATTGGTAAGTTTCGTTAGGTTTTGAAGAAATATAAAGCTGAGTATCGTCAGCATAACAGTGAAAACTAATGCCATGCCTCCTAATGATATCTCCTAATGGTAGCATGTACAGAGTGTACAGCAACGGTCCTAGTACTGAGCCTTGTGGTACGCCATACTGAACTTGTGATCGATAAGATATCTCTTAATTTACTGCTACAAACTGATAACGGTCAGATAAGTATGATTTAAACCATGCTAGTGTAATTCCACTAATGCCAACATAATGTTCGAATCTATTTAAAAGAGTGTTGTGGTCAATGGTGTCAAATGCCGCACTAAGATCAAGTAACACTAATAGAGAGATACAACCACGATCGGATGATAAAAGCAAATCATTTGTGACTCTAACGAGAGCTGTCTCGGTACTATGGTACGGTCTAAATCCAGACTGGAAATCCTCGCAGATATCATTTCTTTCAAGAAAGGAACACAGTTGTGAGGATACTGCCTTTTCTAATATCTTTGACAGAAAAGGTAGATTCGAGATCGGCCTGTAATTGACTAATTCTGTAGGATCAAGTTGCGTTTTTTTAACAAGCGGTTTAATCATAGCCAGCTTAAAGGTTTTTGGTACGTATCCTAGAGACAAAGACGAATTAATGATATTAAGAAGAGGATCTATGACCTCTGGGAGCATCTCTTTCAGTAGCTTAGTCGGTATAGGGTCTAGCATACATGTTGTCGATTTAGATGATTTAACGAGTTTAGTAAATTCTTGCTCTCCAATAGCAACGAATGAATCAAATTTTTCCTCAGGGAGACTACAATGCACTGCCTGATGCGATACTGTAGTAGACGGTTGCATAGTTATAATTTTGTCCCTGATATTATCAATCTTATAAGTGAAGAAGTTCATAAAATCATTACTGCTATGTTGCTTGGAAACTTCGGTGCTTGAAGCTTTCTTTTTCGTTAGTTTAGCCACCGTTTCAAATAAATACCTAGGATTATGTTTATTTTCTTCTAATAGGGTTGAAAAATAAGCAGATCTAGCAGCTTTTAAAGCCTCTCTGTAAGTAATCGAGCTCTCCTTCCATGAAATGCGAAATACCTCTAGTTTTGTTTTCTTCCAGTTGCGCTCCATTTTTCTGGCTGCTCTCTTAAGGGCCCAAGTGTGCTCGTTGTACCACGGCGTTGGACTATTTTCTTTAATCTTCTTTAAGCGCAACGGAGCAACTGTGTCTAAAGTGCTGGAAAAGAGAGAGTTAAAAGTTTCTGTTGCAATATCAAGTTGTTCTTAGCAATCCGGGATGCTGAGATGATGAAACTGATCAGGAAGATTATTAATAAAGCAATCTTTAGTGGCAGAAGTGATAGTTCTAACATATTTGAAACACGGAGTCGGCTTTGCAGCCTTGGCTAAATGTAATTTACACGAGACTAGATAATGATCTGAGATGTCATCGCTCTGCTGCAGAATTTTTAACGGCATCAACATCTATTCCGTGTGATAATATTAGATCTAGAGTATGATTACGACGATGAGTAGGTCCTGACACGTGTTGTCTAACTCCAATTGAGTTTACAATGTCTTTAAATGCCAATCCCAATGCATCTTTTTCATTATCGATGTGTATATTAAAATCACCAACAATTAGTACTTTATCTGCAGTCAATATTAATTCTGATAGAAAGTCTGCAAATTCTTTGATAAAGTCTGTATGGTGCCCTGGTGGCCTGTATACAGTAGCCAGCACAAATCTTAAACGTGATTTATCGTTTATACTATATATTTTTACATTAAGCACCAATGCTTCAAAAGAATTAGATTTAAAACTTGATTTCTTAGTGGTTTTGAAAATATTACTATAAATTACAGCAACACCACCCCCTTTGCGTTTCAGACGAGGCTCATGTTTATAACAATAATCTTGCGGGGTGGACTCATTTAAAGTAATGTAATCGTTTGGTTTTAGCCAGGTTTCTGTCAAACACAGCACATCTAGGTTATTATCTGAAATCATATCATTAACAATGAGTGCTTTTGAAGTAAGCGATCGAATATTCAGCAACCCAAGCTTTAGTATTTGCTCATCTGTATTTTAGCTGTTTTTTATTTGTTGAACATCAATAAAAATTTTAACCTTAGATGGGTTTAAACGTTTTTGGGATTTCCAAGTTCGGGGAACAGACAGTCTCTATATGATGATAGCTAGGTGAAAGAGGCTCTATGTGATGGGATTTATCTGACCTTGGTGACGCGAGACCGCTAGCAGACGGTCGGTTTAGCCAGTCTGTCTGCTTCCTGACCTGAGCCCCAGATTGTCATGTTTGAGCTCTAAGACTATGTGCCATATTACTAGAGAGAAGAGCAGCACCATCCCAGGAGGGATGAATACCATCTCTTTTCAACAGGTCAGGTTTGCCCCAAAATCTTTTCCAATTGTCTATGAATTCTATATTATTAAGCGGACACCACTTAGACAGCCAACCATTAAGCGAACACAATCTACTAACTATCTCATCACTCCTGCGAACAGGAAGGGGGCCAGAGCAAATTACAGTCCTTGACATCGTACTTGCGAGTTCACACACCTCTTTAATATTAATTTTGGTGATCTCCGACTGGCGGAGTCAAACATCATTAGTGCCGACATGAATAATGATCTTAGAGAATTTACGATTAGCATTAGCCTGCACTTTTAAATTTGCTTTGATGTCAGGCGCTCTGGCTCCCGGCAAACATGTGACTATGGTGGCTGGTGTCTCTATTTTCATGTTCCGTGTAATAGAATCGCCAATAACTAGGGCACAATCATTCTCAGTGGGTGTTTCACTGAGCGGGGCAAATCGATTTGTTATGGTAATCGGAACGGAAGAGTGTTTTTTTGATCCGCGACTAGAGCGATCCCTCACTGTCACCCATTTGCCCGGCTGCATAGGCTCTACTTCAGCCAGAACCGACTCATGTAAAGAGTTCACTATGCTAGGCGCATCCAAAGTAGTATTTAAATCTCTAGCACTCTTACTATCCTCAATTAAAGTTTGGATGCGTGTTTCTAATTCTGAAATCTTCTCTGTCAGCCTAACTGTCTCCTTGCATTTATCACATATAAATCCTATATTGCCGACAGAGAAGGCTATGCTAAACATGTGACATGAAGTGCAGGTGACAATAACAGGACAAGACATTACTCACCGTGTTTGTTGACTGATTCTTACTTACCTGAGCTTTTTATGAACTCAAAGGCGCGGGCGCACGAGAGAAAAAAAAAAAAAAAAAGATAGCTGAGCGCACGGGTGGCGCGTTAACAGGCTAGCATGTTGTGCTAACGGAAGCTAGCAATGTCAGGTTAATCTGAGATGTTGGGTAAGCTGTATTTAGTGGTAGTATAAACAACTAGAAATTGTAGTAAATGATGGTTCAAAACAAAGAAATACGAGGCTTAAACGGAGCTTACAGCACCGAAGCAAACACACTCACAGAAGGCAGCGAGGCAGACAGACAGGACAATCACCGAGGGCGGGGTCTATGCAAAAACCACAGTGTCAATCAAACCACGTCGGTGGGGCTTGTGCAATTCTACATCACATTGCGTATAATCTTAGAACAGCTCATTCTGAGACAGTGCTTATGAGTTATTGAGATTGTAAAAAAAACACTGGGTAGATTTTTATCATTCTAGGGTGGTTTTGCTCACACACTGCCAACACATTTATGTTCAAACACCATGTAAAAGTGAATTTTGCATAATAGGTGCCCTTTAACGCTTGATAAGTTGCAAAATTAAAAAAGAAAATGTATTACAGAAATGATTAGATATATTTAACTTGTTCAAGCAAAAACTGTAGCAAAATGATCATTTAAATGTTTTTTTTTTATTTTTTTACTTTCTATTTACTGATCTCTGACAGTAGGTGGTGCTCATGTAAAACAGAAATACAGCACTATACAGGGCTCTACTCTGCGAGTAAATGGTCACATTTTGCAACTGTTTTAAGAGAGAGCTGCCATTTCTGCAGCATACGAGAAACATCACAGAGCTGGCAGATCCATTGAGAAAGCATTAGCCCATGATTAAGGCCCTGTTTACACGAGAACGCTTGTGGGTGAAAATGTAAAAATATTTTATCAGATGTGCCTTTCGTTTAGACGGCGACGCCGTTTTTGGGGCTTAAAAACGCAAAAAAGTGAAACCACCCTCCAGAGTGGAAATCTTAAAAACGCTCCACTGTCGCTTTTCCATCTAAACGGTAAAAACGCAAAAATCTGCTAGACAGTGAAGGCACCGATCAGTGCTTCACATTGCCTGGAGTGCATACTACATTGAATTTCAGGTAACCCTTCCTTTTACAGTCCCCTAATTACTAGGTATTTACCTGGTAAATAAATGGTAAGTTATAGTTGGTTATTGGTAATTACCACAGGTAACAAGTATGTAAATGCAGAGAAACTACAAACTAATTACTAGGTATTTACCGGGTAAATATATGGTAAGTTATAGTTGGTTATTGGTAATTACCACAGGTAACAAGTATGTAAATGCAGAGAAACAAACTAATTATTAAGTATTTACCTGGTAAGCATATGGTAAATTATAGTATTTTAGTGTTTAATTACTTAAGGTGATTAGTATGCAATTACAGAGAAACTACCAGGGAAAAAAAACACCACTGTTAAATATCAACTCAACAAAGTACTGTGTACTTGTTACCTGTTTAGGTTGGTAATCACTCAGATTTAATTGTGTACTTCCTCAGAATCTAGGCAGCCAATTTTTAGAAACACCTCCAGTATTACCCATCAATTCAAGTTAGGTTTGTAGTTATCCTAGGGTTATGTTGGTAACAGTCCATGTTTATTTATTACTATCTTGAAATTAAGATGGTAGTTTCCAATAAATTACCTTGTCTTACATAGTTGTTGTTCATTGCTACACCCATTTATAGAGGGTTTATCAAATAATGTACCTTACACTTACTTGGTAACTACCCCGCAGGAACAGTTTTTCCTAATGTCATGGCACATCTTAAATACTGGGTATGTTCTTGCAGATGTTTTTACAATTTACTCAGTAAGTAAAGTGCAACTGTACTGTAAAATGAAGTCTTGTTTATTTCCACGGTATTACCGGAATTGTACCATATAACCTGATCATTCCCTTTTACATATAGTCAACATTTTTTACCTCTTATGTCCTGCAACGTTACCAAGGAAAACATGACAACTTACTCAGTAAGTAAAGTGAAACTGTACTGTAAAAGGAAACCTTTTTATTTCCAATATTAGGACACTCATATAGGGCATCATATTTATTAAGAAACTAACTGTGCAAAGATGATTAATATAAATATGTATTATAATGTTTTGTACTAATGTACTGTCATATTTTTAACTTTAATCAACTTAATAGTTGGTAACACTTTTAATTATTGTTATTGATTATTGTTAATGTTAGTTTATAGTATGTAACAATACCAATACAGTATTTATTAATGTTAGTTTATGTTAATTTTAGCATCTAATACATTATTAAAATCAAACGTTGTCACTGTGAACATTAGTTAATGCACCATGAACTAACTCTCACTCCGACATCATACATTTCGGGAATAGCAACTCGTGTGAAATGACTGCGAGATGGCAGCTGGTATCTTTTGTCGAGTGTTTATATTATTCCTCTTTTGCGTTGGATGTTCTGTGCAGGTTCTGTATAGGAGCTATGGGACACTTCGGCATGCAACAACAGACCCGAAGACGCCTTTCTCCGACCTCCGAGGTCACAGCAGACCTTAATCTAGGAATCGTGCGACAAATATCTTGACTAATGGACTAAAGGAGACATACTCTTCTATCTATCCATGTGTGGAAATATGCTTAGATTATATGTGTTCTTAGCCAGTCAGAAACCAGCTTAGACCCCTTGGTGTAGGGTATAACTGCTGTGATCTTTGTAACTGTAAGCAGGTCGGCATACAAACTCCTTCTTCCGTCTTGAAGCTGACTTCTGCTGATGAAACTGCAAACTATCTTCAGTAAAACTTTTCTTCAATTTATTATAATTCTGACTCCGGGTCTTCTTTCAAACATCTGGTCCTTGGGTCCTAAACTGTTAAACCCTAACAGAAGAATGTCATATAAATCTAGGATGATTGAAGGGTTAGGAAATCAAGGGATAATTAAAATTATTTAATTAAAAAAATAAAAACATTATTTTGATTTCATTGAGCATAAAAACAAAAATATAACTGTTAAATGCAAACTGTGCGTATTTTCTAAAGAACTTTCTACCGCTATTAACTCGACCAGCAATTTGTTGAAGCACTTGAACAGAATGCATTCTATGACAAAACTTGTCGCCAAGGAGGATAACGTTACCCACGCCCGAGACGAGAGCGGTGCAACAAGCTAGATTGGATTTTTGGTTCAGGAACGGGAGGGAAGGTAACTTCTGGACAGGTGAAGAGAGCTGTGAAGAGAGCTTTTTATAATGTGTATAAAACAGGTAAGCTATTTTAGAATCTATCTATAGTGGTTAGAAGGATTGTTCTATTGTTCAAACATGTTGGGGTACTTTAAATCTCATAATTATGCATTATTAGACTTAAAATAATGGCGGGGGTGGTGGGGGGTGGCGCAATGGATAAGACACATGCCTTTGGTGTGAGAGACCCGGGTTCGAATCCACTGTGAGACACCAATGTGTCCCTGAGCAAGACACTTAACCCCTAGTTGCTCCAGAGGCGTGTGACCTCTGACATATATAGCAATTGTAAGTTGCTTTGGATAAAAGCGTCAGCTAAATGAATAAATGTAAATGTAAATGTTAAAATGGCATGTCCATGGAGAGCTTACAGGGACCCTTTCAAATAAGTTACTTATTACTTGTAACTTATTTGATGGGACCTCTTTAGGCTGTCCGTGGTCAGTGCATTATTAGTCATATTTCATAACTATAAATGTTTTATTGCTTAAATCATAGCCACCAGGTGCTGAGATATGGCCGGGTGAGTTGTTGGAAAGATACAAGTGAGTTGTTGGAAAGATATGGGTGAGTTTTCAGAAAGATACGGGTGAGTGCCCCCAATATCTCAAGTTAGGGAGCTGAAACTCGGTATGTGTACTAACTGGTCCACGCACAGTGGAATGGGCTCAGTCTTGTCTCTTTAGCGCCACCAGGCGCCAAGATATGGTAGTGCATCATCCTTATTTTTGCCCCTATTGAGCTCAAGTCTTGTGGGCATAGCAATTGGGCCGCAACTGGTCTATTGGACTTGGTCCCGTGTATCTAGCCCCACAAGGCGCCGAGATATGGATGGGTGAGTTTTTGGAAAGATACGGGCAAGTTGTTGGAAAGATACGGGTGAGTGCCCCCAATATCTCAAGTTAGGGAGCTGAAACTCGGTATGTGTACTAACTGGTCCACGCACAGTGGAATGGGCTCAGTCTTGTCTCTTTAGCACCACCAGGCACCGAGATATGGTAGTGCATCATCCTTATTTTTGCCCCTATTGAGCTCAAGTCTTGTGTGCATAGCAATTGGGCCGCAACTGGTCTATTGGACTTGGTCCCGTGTATCTAGCCCCACCAGGCGTAGAGATATGGATGGGTGAGTTTTTGGAAAGATACGGGTAAGTTGTTGGAAAGAGTTGAGCCCCCCAATATCTTGAGTTCCATAGGTCCACTTGTGCTGAATTGTACCATGAAACAGCTGAAAAAAAAGTTGAAAACAGCATCCCATCTGTGATCTATTTGACAGGGTCCCTGTAAGCTGTGCGTGGTCCATGCATTATTAGGTCATATTTCATAATTATAAATGTTTTATTGTTTAAATCCTAGAGTACAGTGCACAGGGAAGACAATCCAAACTGGGACTCCAAGAGCCATTAAAGACAATAAAGAGAAAACAGGAATTGCAACTTTGCTGAGCAGAATCATTCGTGTGATATCATCATCTTAACCTTAAAAGCTAAATACAAAATTCTTTACCGTGATGTTATGTACGGAAGCATATTTGAAATAGATTCTTAAATTTGTTATTCCACAAGAATAAACAGCAGTGGTCCTAGTACTGAGCCTTGTGGTATGCCATACTGAACTTGTGATCGATGAGACATCTCTTAATTTACTGCTAAAAACTGATAACGTTCAGATATGTATGATTTAAACCATGCTAGTGCAATTCCACCAATGCCAACATCATTTTTGTGTCTATTTAAAAGAATGTTGTGGTCGATAGTGTCAAATGCAGCACTTAGATCGAGTAACACTAATAGCGAGATACAACCACAATTGGATGATAATAGCAAATCATTTGTGACTCTAATGATAGCTTTGTGACTCTAATGAGAGCTGTCTCGGTACTATGGTACGGTCTAAATTCTGACTGAAAATCCTCACAGATATCATTTCTTTCTAAAAAGGAACATAGTTGTGAGGATACTGCCTTTTCTAGTCTCGTTGACAGAAAAGGTAGATTCGAGATCGGCCTGTAATTGACTAATTCTGTAGGATCAAGTTGCATTTTTTTTAACAAGCGGTTTAAATTTTCGGTACATATCCTAGTGACTAAGATTAATTAATGATATTAAGAAGAGAATCTATGATCTCTGGAAGCATCACTTTCAGTAGCTTAGTCGGTATAGAGCAGGGGTCGGGAACCTTTTTTCCTAGAAGTGTCAGGGTTCTGTCACTTCGGTCTAGTTAATTTCTTGGTTTTGTGACAGAGCTCTGACACTCCCTGTTTTGTCTCGTCTCTGTGTGAGTGCGCGGTTCCGAGCGCGCTCGGGCCGTGCACTCACTTGTCTACGTGCCTTGTTATATGTGCGGGGCGTGGTGTTTGGATCCCGACACGTCTGTCTGGTTAGGTTTCGGTTCTGTGTCGGGATTCGGACATCAATGCTCCGCGTGTTTGTTTTCTTTTGTGAGCGCACGGAATGAGCTTTCGCTTGTTCTCGTGCGCTCTGTCTTGTCACGTGAGCGCGCGCGGTTTCGAGTTCGCTCGAGCCGCGCGCTCTTCTGTCTGCATGTGTTTTTTCTTGTCTTGTGCTGTGTAGCACACAGCTTGTTTTTCACTGGCTGTGTGCTTTCATGTTGTCATGTTTTGTGTGAACACGTGGCTTATGAGTTTTCACTAGCTGCGTGTTCATGTCTCGTTTTGTGTTCTAGTCCTGTTTGTTGTGAGCACATGGCTTGTCATGTGTTTCCTTGTGCCATGTGCTCTCTAGTCGATTGTCTAACCCCGCCCACCTTGTTACCTGATTATTGATTCATTTTCCCCACCTGTCCTCCCTCGTTACCTGCTTTGTTTGCTCTCCCTATTTATTCTCTTTGTGTTTGCAGTCCTGTGCTGGTTCGTCGTCGTATCTATGCTGTGTGTTTCCCTGCTGTCTAGTCAAGCTGAGTCAAGTCTAGTCTGTCTTGTTTTTCCCCCTCGGGGTAGTTTTGTTTGTATTTGTTTTATTTTATGCTTAATAAAAGCCCATTTGATCTGCACGTGAGTCCTCGCTACTTCCACCTACCCTAACCCTGACAGAACGAACCAGCCATCAGAGGACTCAGCAGAAAGATGGTCATCTTCCTGTTTCCATCTCCCAGTGCTTGCCCCTCCACTTGTCAGACGATGAAGCACTATGGCAAGCTCTTTTCTCTTCGCCAAGGGGTGTCTACAGTGAAAGAGTTTGCCCATCAGTTTGTCATCACTGCAGAGGGGCTTGACATTAACAACACTGCGCTCAAGGACATTTTCAACAACGGCCTTAATGAGCCTGTCCGTGCCTGGGAGATGGGAATGCTGGGGATTCTTTCATTCTGGCAGTTTGTGGGGTACGTATACAACCGTGGTGAGGAGGGAGGCCTTCCACCTCTTGGCCCACCTCCTATTCATCTCACAAGCTGCCAGGTCCCCAGTCCTCCGATGACCCCTTCGGGGAGAGGGAGGAGGAAGAACAGTTCCGCCTCATCTGCCTCCTATCCACTGGCGGCTGAAGAGGCTGCAGCGCCCCCACTGGCGGCTGAAGAGGCTGCAGCGCCCCCACTGGCGGCTGAAGAGGCTGCAGCGCCCCCACTGGCGGCTGAAGAGGCTGCAGCGCCCCCACTGGCGGCTGAAGAGGCTGCAGCGCCCCCACTGGCGGCTGAAGAGGCTGCAGCGCCCCCACTGGCGGCTGAAGAGGCTGCAGCGCCCCCACTGGCGGCTGAAGAGGCTGCAGCGCCCCCACTGGCGGCTGAAGAGGCTGCAGCGCCCCCTGTGGCGTTTCTTGAGACTGCAGCAGCACCACCTTGCTCACGGAAACGGAGGAAGAGAAGGAGGGCTCCTGTTGCTCACTCAAGGCCAGTGGTCCCAGTTCCCGTTCCGGTGGTCCCTGTGTCGGGGGTCCCAGTGTCGGTGGTCCCGAGTCCGGTGGTTCCAGTTCCAGTGGTCCCTGTGTCTGTGGTCCGGAGACGGAAGAGGAAAAGAAAGGCCTCCTCAACGACTTGTCCGGTGGCTCCGGGTCCGGGGACCGTCCCAGAGGTGACTGCTATCCCTGACTCGCCGTCCAGGCCCCCTGCCCTGCCGGCCCCGCTCAAGCTGCTCGCCCTGCCGGCTCCGCTCAAGCTGCTCGCCCTGCCGGCCCCGCTCAAGCTGCTCGCCCTGCCGGCCCCGCTCAAGCTCCTGGCCCTGCCGGCGCCGCCCAAGCTCCTGGCCCTGCCGGCGCCACCCAAGCTCCTGGCCCTGCCGGCGCCACCCAAGCTCCTGGCCCTGCCGGCGCCACCCAAGCTCCTGGCCCTGCCGGCGCCACCCAAGCTCCTTGCCCTGCCGGCGCCACCCAAGCTCCTGGCCTTGCCGGCGCCACCCAAGCTCCTTGCCCTGCCGGTGCCACCCATGCTCCCAGTCATGCCGGGTTCGGCCAAGCTCCCGGAAGCGGTCCCAGAGCCCGTTGCCAGCCCGGAAGCCGTCGCCAAGCAGCCTGCTCCTCCTTATATGGCCTTCCTCACTATAGTCCCTGTCTTTCCCAAGCCTGGCCAGCCTGCTCCGCCTGCCCTGATGGCTCTGCCCTTGCAACCTGTCCTGTCGATGCCACCCAAGGTCCCAGCAACGCCCTGGCCCTCAGCCAGGATTCCAGACCCGCCGGAATCTCCCTGGTCAGTTCCTCCAGCACCGCCCTGGCCCTCAGCCAGGATTCCAGACCCGCCGGAATCTCCCTGGTCTGTCCCTCCAGTTCCACCCTGGTCTTCTGCCATGACCCCAGATCTGTCTGAGCCTCCCTGGCTCAACCCGCCCGTCCCTCCCTGGTCCCTCTTTTTGACTTTGTGGATGTTCCTGCTGGCTCTGACTTGGCTCCCCTCCCTCCCTCCCCACTTTGTCTCTGTGTCTTGATCTTCCTGTCTTGTGTTGTCTGTTGGTGAGTTGTCTTGTCATGTTCCTGTCTTGTTTTTGATGTCCCGCTTTGGGACGCCAGGTGGCGTCCCTTGGAGGAGGGGTAGTGTCAGGGTTCTGTCACTTCGGTCTAGTTAATTTCTTGGTTTTGTGACAGAGCTCTGACACTCCCTGTTTTGTCTCGTCTCTGTGTGAGTGCGCGGTTCCGAGCGCGCTCGGGCCGTGCACTCACTTGTCTACGTGCCTTGTTATATGTGCGGGGCGTGGTGTTTGGATCCCGACACGTCTGTCTGGTTAGGTTTCGGTTCTGTGTCGGGATTCGGACATCAATGCTCCGCGTGTTTGTTTTCTTTTGTGAGCGCACGGAATGAGCTTTCGCTTGTTCTCGTGCGCTCTGTCTTGTCACGTGAGCGCGCGCGGTTTCGAGTTCGCTCGAGCCACGCGCTCTTCTGTCTGCATGTGTTTTTTCTTGTCTTGTGCTGTGTAGCACACAGCTTGTTTTTCACTGGCTGTGTGCTTTCATGTTGTCATGTTTTGTGTGAACACGTGGCTTATGAGTTTTCACTAGCTGCGTGTTCATGTCTCGTTTTGTGTTCTAGTCCTGTTTGTTGTGAGCACATGGCTTGTCATGTGTTTCCTTGTGCCATGTGCTCTCTAGTCGATTGTCTAACCCCGCCCACCTTGTTACCTGATTATTGATTCATTTTCCCCACCTGTCCTCCCTCGTTACCTGCTTTGTTTGCTCTCCCTATTTATTCTCTTTGTGTTTGCAGTCCTGTGCTGGTTCGTCGTCGTATCTATGCTGTGTGTTTCCCTGCTGTCTAGTCAAGCTGAGTCAAGTCTAGTCTGTCTTGTTTTTCCCCCTCGGGGTAGTTTTGTTTGTATTTGTTTTATTTTATGCTTAATAAAAGCCCATTTGATCTGCACGTGAGTCCTCGCTACTTCCACCTACCCTAACCCTGACAAGAAGAGCCAAACAAACAAAATATTTTGAGAAATTTTTCAAAAGAGCCACAGCAAAGTGTACACTTGTGTATTAAAATACATTTGCACATTTTTATGTAATAACAAATGCAGTAATACGACTTGCACTGGTAGTTTTGGTAGTTATATAGTAGGTGGCAATAACGCTGTTTTTTGTTTTGTTTTATGTTTCCCTAACATGCTGGGTGCTCCATCAGTACACAGATATAAGTTTATTCAGTGGAAGCTTTTTCTCTGCAGCAAAGTCCATCAGATATTTTAACACATCCTCGCCGCTTTCATCGGCAAAACAGCGAGACTCTTCACGCACTGTATCAACCGTCACGTACCGCCCGACTATGCTTAGCTGTGCTATATTGCTCACATCGGTAGACTCATCCAAGGAAAGAGAAAAGTAACTACCTGATGTCGTTGATCTGCATCTCCTCTGTCTGACGAGCCATCACGAGTGCACGATCATGAACAGTTCTTGCAGACAAAGGCATGTCTTTGATTTTTTGGATAATTTTATCCTTGTTTGGGAGGTTGTTAAACAGTTTTTTAGCCACACTGAGCATGCAGCCCTTAATGTAGTCTCCATCTGTAAATGGTTTCCCACTCCTCACAATCTCCAGAGCACCAGCAAAGCTTGCAAAATTCAGATTCCCGCCTTTATTAGTCCATGATAGCAGCTGTCCGGTTTCCATTATCCGCTGAAGCTCAGCACAAGCTTTTTTCCTGCATTCCCCATTGGGATATTTTTCAGAGAATGTCTCTTAACATTTTACTTTTTGAGTGACGCAATACGTTCATTGCAAATGAGACACACTGTGGACCCCGACTTTTCCACAAATGCAAAGTCATCCGTCCATTTGGGCTGGAATGAACTTTTTTTTCCGCCATATTACTCTAGTTGATGATGATTTTTTATTTAGCTAGCTAGGTAACGTAAGTTGTTTAACTTGATCTGGACATGACGCAGGCCTAACCTCGTTGTCCAATAAATAGGTAGGTCTCTGAAAGGTAGGCTAGCTACAGGCCAATACGCCACTGTCAATCACACTGCATGAAAAGACTCAAATCCGGAAAAATACGGGCATGGTAAACTCCTGTGTAATTTGATGTTTGCCGGATGTATGTGGGAAAAAGCGGATCAGAGTAACATGGAACAGTATATTTCCAGATAAACCCGGAAACCTCACATATGCGGACATATACAGGAATCCGTGAAATTTCACGGACATATACAGCTGAAACACTGCTGGGTGTGAGAGGACTGACAACTGTTAGGTGTGAAGACTGTGGGATAATCTATGTAGTGGAACTAACGTGTACTACATAACTACATAACATAATGTTACATGGTTTAGATCCTGAGTATTGTTTCTGCCCAGGAGGGGGCATTGTTGGGGGAGTTGAATAAATGCGAGGCTTGGAAGAGGTCATGGAGGTGTGTGTGCTTCTTGGACTCACGCAATAAACTAGAGAATACGACAAAGACCTTTCATATGTTAATGACTGACACTAACACAGTGCTGGCTGTTCTCAGAGGGTGGGGTGGCCAGGGAGGACTTCAGGATTGAATTATCTCTGGACTATTAGGTTAGGCTACAGCAAACAAGCTTTTTGTACAGAAAAATAAATAAATTCTTAAGGCCCTGAAACACAAAACCGACGTCAAAGAACTAGCAATGACTAAAGCCGACTCTAGGGTTGGCTCACGTCGCCTGTGTCAGGGCCTTAAAACCACTGCATGAAAAAAAGTCTCTTAAAGGGGTGGTATAATGCCCTTTTCACAAGATGTAAAATAAGTCTCTGATGTCCCCAGAGTGTGTATGTTAAGTTTCAGCTCAAAATACCCCACAGATATTTTTATATAGCATGTTAAAATTGTCACTTTTTGAGGGTGAGCAAAAACGCACCGTTTTTGTGTGTGTCCCTTTAAATGCAAATTAGCTGCTGCTCTCAGCACAGGGGGTGGAGCTTCAACAGCTTGTGTCCTTTTACCTCACACACACATGCACTGGAAATGTCAATGTTTATGTTCAAACTGGAGTCAGACAATGATGGAGAGACTCAAGAAGAAGTGACAACATGTAGAGCAACAGGACGTTTCTGAATGGTTAGTTGATGAATTTATGTAGCTGATGTGTAGTTATCTTCTAGTCATTGATTAGCATATTCTGTCATGATAATCTATAAATCTTGTTCCCGGGGGCGGGGTTTATGTAAATTATAGGGTTAGTGATGTCACTAACCCGGGAGGAAGCTCGTGTAGTCTCTACCAGCCGTTTGTTGTAGTCCTTAAAAAACGATTTCTTTAAAAGCAAATATCTCCCTTTGCTTTGAACTTTGAGCGTCGTAACTTTGCAGATGTTGTTTATGATCAAACAGCAACATTACACACCAACTAAAGTTAGAAAAGTGAAATCATAATCAACCACCCCTTTAATCAAATATTTTTTATAAAAACAGGACAAAATAAACACCCAGTCTGAACATATACGTTCACAAAAACATCTGAATATTTAATGAAATAAACAAAGGAATTTAATTAGTGCTGGGAAAAAATTAATCGCATCCAAAATAAATGTTTGTGTTTGCATAATATATGTGTGTGTACTGTGTATAATTATTTTGTATGTATAAATACACACATATGCATGTATTTATTTAAGAAATATTTGCATGTATATACTGTATATACATTTCTACATTTCTACATAATTTATATTATATATAATTATAAATAATTTATATATAAATAAAAATCTTAAATATATACATGCATATGTGTGTATTTATATATACAAAATAATTATACACAGTACACACATATATTATGCAAACACAAAATTTTATTTTGGATGCGATTAAACGCGATAAATTTTTTCCCAGCAATAAATTTAATGGAAGAAATAAAGAAAAATGAACCAAACATTTCAGAATATCTCAAATTTTATTGTGAAGTTTTACAAATTGCAGACAACAACATTTGTCACCTTTTTCACAATTGGCTTTTAGCTTGGGGACATTTAATTTAATATTCAACAATATTATTGATCTGCCTGCGTTGACACTATTATATGAGATCTGAACTGAGCTGGACGATGATATCACGGTTTTCTCCAAAGTGGCTATATATATACACATTTAAATGTATTTATTTATTTATACAACAAAATTAATCACCACTGAACTGACTTAAGCTGGACTGTGAAGCTATTTTCTTCTAGAAAACAAACTTTCTTGCATTATTTTCATGTTATCTCTGTAAAGCTACTTTGAAACAATCTGTATTGTAAAAAGCGCTGTATAAATAAAGGTGACTTGATATTAAAAAGGTAGAAGGAACCTGAGCTTTTCTACTCCACTGAATTGAAGACTGAGGTCACTACAGTTAAAATCTCTTGCTGAGCTAATCCACCTTTAAACTATTAATGTCTATGAACAAATATGTATTTGTGTGTGTGCCTCAGCATTTCTGAGTGAACACCGCTGGTTTACTCACTATTTTAAAGTGTACTGTCGATCACGTGATATGACGTCATGACGTGCAGCTGACGTTACCTGAAAAATCTATCCAAGATGGCTACCCTCTCGAGCGACGGGGTATCCAGCATGAAACAACTTGTAAGTAAACCAAAACACTTCAAAACTACTTTGCTTGTTGTAATATTGTAAGAATATCATATTACACGTGATATTTGACTGTTAGACGAGGCTATTTTTAAGGTGCAAGCGCGGTGCCGCGGGCGCGATTGCCGTCAGTCCGCCTGCTAGTGACATAATATCCTGTGTAACGTTAATGTCGTGGCAGGGCAATAATGTTAACGTTAGTCAATAACTCTTTTCAGCAAGCGATAGTCCTTCTGTTTTTGAGTGTGTTGCTGCTGTTTGTGTTAAGCGTCCTGCTCTGGCAAGTTCAATGTGATGTTATCTACATGCACCCAAATGAGCTAGTGGCTAAAGTTAGCAGTAACGTTAACTTTTACTCAAACAAAGTTAAGGTTATGGACATAATATTTACCGAATGAACTATGCAAGTTTTTATTAAACCTTTACAAACGTCTTTTCATTATAGGTTTAAGTGGAAGGAGTGCAGTGAGCATCCCCAAAATCAAGGTGACTCAAATGTTAATTTAGGCTGTAACTATTTTTCACCATTTATTTTATTTGGAGCCTAGCAGCTAATTCATTAGCATCAATCAAACGTCTCTTAAAAATTAAACATACTGCTGTCTGTTTTTGTGTGCATGTGCAGACCTACATTGTCACCAGAGAGCAACTTTATCGGTAAGTTACATTCACTTGAAATTTTGTATCATTAATTTGTAAAGAGGTTGATTGCATAATTTGACTGGTTTCATATTGATTGTTTTATCTGTGCAGGTGAAGGACTTCTTGGGGAAATGGCCGGCTCTTCGGATTGAATCACAGGTAAAACAGACTCACTTCTCTTTTCTGCCACTCTTCACACATATTTCTATGGCAAATTTTTTATATGTATCACATTCAAATGGAACAGCAAATGCCACTATTCACTGTGTGTAAGAACTATCACTTTGCATGTGACCATGTTGCTCAACAATGTATTTTAACTGAACATGTTGCATCACAAATGTGTTTTCTGTTGCAAATCGAGAATTAGTCTTTTTATATAATTATTTTGGTTTGTTTTTGTTTTTGTAGCTTTGTGCTGAGTTCCAATGCATCACAAACGTCAACATACGGAACCAGTTCTCTGCTGTGCTTGACCAACATACACCTGCACTGGTGGCCTTGTATAGGCAGAAGGCGGCACGAACCGGAAAGATATCAGAGGCGCTGCGTGACATCTTAAAGGGACACTTCACCCGTGGGAACATTGATCTTCATTGAAAGTGGGTCATATATGTAGTTGAAATGTTTTGAAATTTTCTAAATTGGTGCCTTTTTGACCGAGTTATTACAGAAAGTAACTTTAAGGCTCATTTGTATGGTAAACCACAACTCCCACAATGCAACACATTTGCACAGCTCCACAAGCCACTCCCACTAATCCAGAACACCGCCTATGCGAAACCCGCCTATCAGAGAAAGCACTAGGCTAGCTAACGTTACCGCTTGAGTTTGAAATTCATTGGCGATCTCATTTTTGAAATATTCCTTGTTACTATTTATTTGGAAATGGTGAACTATTGCATGGTACCGGGATGTTCAGCCAAATCAAGGAAAGGGCAAAAAGTAAGTTTTCATGCCCTACCGAGAGATGTGGAGCGATGCAAACAGTGGCTAAGAGCGATGTCTTTGCAAGACACACGGATGGAAGACCTAAAAAACAAGAGGATTTGCAGTTTACATTTTAAGAAGGAAGACTACGAACTAAATGCACAAACAGTTTACAGTTGACGTTACGTATTAACCGGGAATCACTTCGTGATAATAATGCTTGAAGAAATTGTGTACATTTCACGAAATGAATAATAAATAAAATTGAAACACTTACTTTACAGTTAGACGTCCATTTGTCCCTGCAGGCTTCGGCTGGCGTTTCCAGTTTATCTTCGGAATTCTGAAATATGTCTCCAGGACGCCTCTGTCCATATGCGGGGCGAAACTAGGATGGTTCACAACGCAAACATCCGTGTCCTTGTCTGCCTCAGACATTTCTTCGAGGAGAAATTGGCATCTTTGAAATTCTTGGCAGCAGACGGACTCTAGCTCTGTGTCCGTAGGCGCACAACGAGAGCACAGGCACCACCAGTCCGCAGCAGCTCGAGCACGCCCGGGCTCCTCGGACGCGACAGGCAGGTCTCCGGCCTCGGCTGCAGCCGCCGCCTCCTGTTCCTCCATCAGCCTCAGCTGCTCTGCGCTATATTGCGGCTCGTATAGATAGCCACGAACATCTGTTTCGAGCAACAGACTTTGAAAATCCTCTTCTTCCATATCATGAGTTGTTCCTCCAGCCATTCTCGTAAATCTGACTCCATAAGCGCTTGTTAGCTTAGCTACATAGCTTCCAAAAAAGATGGCGGATTTTCATTTTCGTTTCTGTAAGTTTAGTCCCACCCACTGATCTATAATAGGCCTGTAGGGTGAGTGGGTCCCACCCCCTGGAATAATAATAAGCTAGTGTTTGTAGTCTATACACTTTTCAATGAATTTTTACTTCCTGCTTATTGTGACGCAAAATGACGATTTTTACGTCATAATAAGCAGGAAGTAAAACACTAAAATCCTTATTTCTCCCATCTCAGGCAAAAATAAAGGAAAAATCCATGATCATTATAATATATGACTGGGTTTCTAACAATACAAAGCTAAATGCTAATGGGTGAAGTGTCCCTTTAAAGATTTATGAACTGATATGTTTTGTCATAAGAGATGTCATAATTTTACTGTGATGGCCAACTTATTCAAACTGAAAATTCAGTTTTGTGGTTCTTGCAGATTGTGAATCCACTTAAATGCTTTTTAATTTCAAACTTTACAGGAATCTGTAAGGCGCCTCCATAATTCAGAGAACAACCCACACAAATACGATCCACAAACCGCGTAAGACTGCGTATTGTATACTGTAAACGTTAGTTTAATCTACTACTATATGGATTTGAAATACCAAAACTGAATTTCATTAATGATGCCTGCAGCTTTTCCCCCCAGAATAAATTCCTCACATAACCTGGCTGTGACCACTCACCTCTTCTAAGAATGAAGGACAACTTTTACAGACGTTGACCCTGAATGTGTAAAAGGTAATCTTAAAGATGTTGTAATCATTTTAATGTCCTCTGTTTTACTTAGTTTTATTGGCATTACATTTATTTATGATTTATTCAACAGGTTGCAAGACGTATTTTGAGACTTTGGCTCAGCCTGAAAAGGCCCAGAAAAGAAACACTGAGGAACACTGCAAAGAACCGTCAACGAAAGAGACGGGTAAGTTAAGAAACTGGTTAAGCAGTTTTTTTTTGTTTTTTTTTCTTCAGAATGTAACTGTCCTCCTCTCTGTGTTTTAGTGGTTAAATTACTGTCATGTTTTGCAGTTGCTGGAGACCAGGGGCTCGTTCTTCGTACGTTGCTTATTACATCCGAGATCAAATGACACATCCAAGATAATATCATCGTGCTAATCATGATCTGGCTAACTCGGTTCTTCGAACACACTTGCCGGATAGGATTAGTATCGCTGGATTGAGTTATCTGAGATAATTGCGCGTTCATGCGCTGGTTAAAAGGGGATATGTATCGATAGTAGAAACATTGATCAGCAACGCTGCTATTGGCTGTTCAGCGTGGCCAAAGAGCGCGCACAGTTTTTCTCCGCAGCAGAGCAAGAACTAATAGTCGAAGTTTATTCGGAATTTTAATGTTTAATCAAAACGCCAGGGAACACCTCAAAGTCTGCAAAAGCCAGGAGAGAGGGCTGGCAAAAAGTAGCAGACAATTTAAATCCGTTAGAAGTGGCCATGTTAGATGTTTTTATCACTTATTAGCCTATATTTTTGTATTTGAATAATTGCATAATTACTTTGTTCATTGTAATGTCAGAGTCACCACACTAGAACATGGGAACAAACAAAAGTGAAGTACAAAAATATTCTACATAATGGTAATTTTTTTGTTATATTATAGTCTCTTTTATAAAAGACACTGTTAAATAAATGGTTGGCTGTTTATAAAAGCAACCAAGAAAAAGGCTGTGCAAAAAAAAAAGAAGAAAAGATCTTAGTAGCCTACACTGTAAAATAATTTTTGCTGCATTAAATTAAGGCCGTATAGTCATTTCAACTGTTAAATCTTGAGTAATGATGAATTGCTTTGACTTGTGAAAGTGAAAACTAATAAACTTATATTAATGTAAAAATATTTTTCCAGAGTGTAGTTCATATAATGACATTGTGTTTTCCTCTTTTGTGCACTTTTACATAATACACCAACACTTGTATCTGTTCCCAAGAAAGTGGTGGCTGAAATATGTGCAGTAAGTGGACATTTTTTTTATAACTTTCCAAAGGAAAGAAAGTATAAGACTTTGTAATGTCCATTTGTTTCCATTTCACTGGACGGTGAATAAACCCTCTCAGATAACTGTCATATGGAGGAACTAGCCTACCTGCAAGTGCATAAAGAACTTTACTTCATTTATACTTGTATGCTTTATGGCTGCAATATAAGTGTCAGGATTCCACATCTACAGAAAGGCCTACAGAAGAGTCTGCACAGACAGAGGAGACATAGGCCTACAGGTGGGCAGTGGATAGACAACTTTTCCTTTTTATTTGTTGCATGAGGCATGTGTCTAATATCTCTTGTTGCAGGCACTTGACCACTGGCTTTTCTTTACAAAGAACAATTGAAATAAAACTCAAGGAACTAAGCATATTTGTCTTTTATTAAACATTTAATGAAAAGTGTATTATTATTTTATTGGTCTTTTATTAAACTTTTCATTATATTATAATGAAAAGTTTTTTTTTTGGGCAATGTTGTGTAATATGGCACATGCAGCAATGTCCCAGGCCCTGTCAGGTGTGCAAACCTCAGACTTATCAGACACTGTGCCCTTGTCCTGGCTAGAGCTGCATTGTAACTGGTTTGGGTCAGGGATGGGGTCATAAAACACCTGTCTGCAGGCAGGAACATGTCATAATCACCTATGAAGAAATGCAGTTCTGTTAGGATCAGCATAAGTGTATGTAATATTTGATATTTAATTGTGGAACTTTCCTTACCACTTTCAAATAATGTGCATAAATGTGAATTTCTGAAAATTCTTAAGTCATGCACAGATCCTGGCCATTTTGCTTTCACATTTGTGATATGGAAGATTTTAGTCAACTGACTTTTTTTATTTGATATAATATTATTAATCTGGAATATTAAGACTCCCAATAGTAACTGGGCTGCACATTTACATTGTGAACCCCCTTTCTGTTCACATAATCCCCTTCATTGAGGCCTTGATGGCAGTCTATGGAAGCCTATAGTCTATGGTACCAATCACGTTAGTGAAGCCTGAGTGACATACTGTAATCGGCATGGTCATGATTGCATGATCTTCATAAAAAATGATAGCCAAAAAAAAACAAAAAAACAACTGCGTTAAAAAAACTGCTTTACAACATTGGGTCTTAAAAACCTAAAACTGTTTTTTAAACCTAAAAGCGCCAGGTAAACTCCGAATGACACGACAGACGGCACTTTCCATCAAGTTCTCCGCATCTCCAATAGTGTAAAGGAAAGAGCCACTCGCAAATAATCATAGGGCAATGCAAACAGTTTGTGCTGTAGTTAAAGCCCGACTCCGACAAGTCGAAAATAAATGTGCGTTTCCAACAATTTTATAATGTAAACGACAATCTCACGAGTCACGAGAAAAATATATACATCTCAGAAAGTGCACTATCGCGCTGCGCTGGACTTCCCGTATCAGCTCCGCTTATGAAGCCGGGATCTAATCCTGTTTACATGAAATAAGCCTGCTCCCGAGCAGGTTCAAGTTTGCGCACCTGTTGCTATGACAGCAAGTCCAGGATGAGCGTCGAAGAACCAAACAATCCAAGATCATGCCAAATCGTCAACAATCAAATCCAGCTAACTGAGTTAGCGACGTACGAAGAACGAGCCCCAGGTCCAGTGTTGTACAAACCAACACAGAAAGGGAACTGTGGAAGACTGCAACAATAGAACTGATGTCTGATGAAGATGCTATTGTTGATGGAAGGATAGTGTGGATGGTGAGATCTCCACCAAACAGAACCACAGAGTTATCTGCTCTCTGCCAGGTACTACAAACCAGACTAGAGGCTGACCCACACTACGTCACACCACCAGTGCATCATGGCAGTTTGAAAAATGAATATTTACATATATTTTATATACACTTTAATTTCTATATTTATTTATTGATCTCGTTTTATATTGTATACTTTGTATATTTGTTCCTTTTTGATGTGCATGTTGCTTATCTCCACGTTTTGTATTTTATTCCTTTATACACCTTTGTTCACATTTCTTTTTCCCCATTCATTTTAAATGTTCTTTGGAATGTTCATGTTATATTTGTTTTTGTTCCTTTACATTTTCATCCCTTCAAATATTTTTGTTCCCCCATTCCTTTTTAATGCTTGTTTATAATGCTCTTTGGAATGTTTTATTTACCTTAATACAAATGTCAGACTTTCTCATTGTTCTTTGTGTGTTTTTAAAATTATATTTGAATGTATTAAAATTGGGGGAAGGGGGGTTTAGTGTATACTGAGCAATATCTGCATAGCTGGCCTATAACCAATCAAATCACTGTGCGATAAGGCCTAGAGTGGGCTATGTTCTAAAAGTAACCAATCAAATCACTTTCCTGGGTTTTCAATGTGTCCTGTCCTCCAATAGTGGTCTGGGTAATGGGAGTGGTTTTAAAAGAAAAGGACCAATAGGGGGGAAGGCCAAAAGGTGCACAAAGGTGTGAAAATGTTCTCTTGAAAAAACTTTGATGGGATTACTTGCCATGGCAACAAATGGCTGTAGCACGGAAGTATACGTCCACAACATACATCCGATTTGGTATCATTTCGGATGTATACGGATATATACAGACCCATGGAATTTGAGCTATCTGGCCAGTATACTCCTGGATTATTCCGAATTCCAGCAGTGTATACAGGAGTATACTGGTCCGGATACACCTCTTTTCATGCAGTGTCATATTAAGCTGAGAGTCTCTTACCTAAATATTTTGCACATATTTAATTTAATTTTACACATTCATAATTATACATTAATCAAATATGCTAATAGTTTACAAATAATTTTATCATCATGTTCAAGGGTGTATTTACAGTCAACATTTGAAAATTGGAGAGCCATATAAAATCCGGAAAAGGGCCATATATGGCTCGCGAGACATAGGTTCCCGACCCCTGGTATAGGGTCTAACATACATGTTGTCGATTTTGATGATTTAACGAGTTTGGTAAATTCTTCCTCTCCTATAGCAACGAATGAATCAAATTTTTCTTCAAGGACACTACAATGCACTGCCTGATGCGATACTGTAGTAGACGGTTGCATAGTTATAATTTTCAAAAAATAAAGTCATTACTGCTGTGCTGCTTGGAAACATCTGGGGTTGAAGATTTATTTTTCGTTAGTTTAGTCACTATTTCAAATAAATACGTAGGGTTTTGTTTATTTTTTTCTAATAGGTTTGAAAAATAAGCAGATCTAGCAGCTTTTAAGGCCTCCCTGTAAGTAATCAAGCTTTCTTTCCATGAAATGCGAAATACCTCTAGTTTTGTTTTCTTCCAGCAACGCTCCATTTTTCTGGCTGCTCTCTTACCCCTGGTTCACACCGGATGCGGAAGCGTCGCGGAACGGAAAATCACGCGCGGTCCGGCGCCTGCCTGTTCACACTAGACGCGTATTCTCCGCGGCGGTCGACAAGCGCTTCTGCTCAGTTGTTGTTTATTCAGAGCTATTTTTACATCATGGGTAAGTAAATAACCTCATAAAATGAATACACCATGTTTCTGTAACCAAGAAGTTTGTACACTTCTTTTATTAATCCGTTGTCGAGACACACACACAGCCAGAGAGAGAATATGGTAGATAGTTTTTTTTCTTTGTTTGTTTTCATCTTTCAAGTCTGTTTAGATACACAAATATGATCGCATTTGTCACTCGCGGTATTTTAATTTGAAAATTGCTTTTATTTTGACAATTGACCGGATGTCTCGTGTTTCTTGGTGTGACTTCCTGCCGGAATGGACGCGAATCACTCGCGGCTCGCGCAAAAAATAGACCAGACGCCGAAACTGGCGCTCCACGGCGCGGGCCGGCCGCGGCGCTCCGCGTCTGGTGTGAACGACACCATAGGTTAACATGGGCGCCGAAAGGAAGCGGCCTCCGTTCCGCACACACTTTTAATAATTGAAACTTTGGTTTTCATGCTAAAAGTTCAACATTTAATCTAGTATTTGTCAATAAAAAAAAATATATAAAATAATATTATCCTCTAAAAAGTATAATATACATATTATCCTCTAAAATATAATATTATCTTTTTTATTGCCTTTTTTATTACATCACATATTTTAGCAGTTACCTGTGAAAACTGTTTTGAAATTGGACATTGTGTTACCATAGAAACGGTACTCTAAATTACTTTATCAGGCTCCTTCCCTTTTGGGCGTCGTCATGTTTCATAATTTATGATCAAAATATTTTCTAATCTTGACAAAACACATATTGTCAGAAAGGTCTGAGTCTCAAGGTTGCATGTTTTGTGACAGAAGTGATATTTGGACAGAAATGTATTAATTTGTTATGGTAGAATGCATACATTTAAATTCAATGGAATTCAATGACACCCGGTGGCTATTTTTGGTAATACGCCTAAACAAAATCTCATGGGAACTTCAATTTTTGTGATATCAACTTCAAATTTGGAACACAACTTGGTTAGATATATGGCTTTCATTTTATAGTCATTTTTTTGTAAAACATATTTTGTAAAATATATATTTTATATAAAAGAAAAATATTAAATAAATTATATTTGATTTAATGTAAATTTAAACTTCCTTAACTTTTTCATACTTTAATTTTATGAAGTGCTTTCACTTCAGTAATAATCTGCATTTTTTCCCATTAAAACAAGACCAAACTTGGGTCTATACTCCAAAGCATTCTTGAATTACAACCATTTAAGCTTGAATAGTGCATTTTAATGTCCATTCTCAAAAAGGGGGGTGACAGCTAGGGCGGCCCGAGTGTGCTCATTGTACCACGGCGTTGGACTATTTTCTTTAATCTTCTTTAAGCGCAAAAGAACCAACTGTGTCTAAAGTGCTGGAAAAGAGAGAGTTAAGAATTTCTGTCACAATATCTAGTTCTTCTAAGCTATCCGGGATGCTGAAATTATGAAAATGATCAGTAGCGGTATCCGTAGCGGTGGTGTAACCTCACTGAACATCCGCCCTTTGGAATACTCTCGTTGCCCACAGGCTGCGGTCTACTCAAATGCAAAAGTGGCCCTGGTCAATAGCAGGTCAGTGTCTAACAAGAATTTCGTTCTGAATGACTTTTTCTCTCGTCACAATCTGGATTCTCTGTTTTTAACCAAGACATGGATTAGCGCTGGAGTTGGCCAGTCGTCTGTTTGTAGTGAACTTTGGCCAACTAATTGTTCATTTATTGACACGCCGAGGTGCGTTGGAAGAGGAGGCGGTGTGGCTCTTGTTTTTAGGAACAATTTTAAATTACGGACATTGTTAGCAGGGAGTTTTTCCACCTTCAAACTGCAATGTGTAATTGTAGAATCTGTTATGTCACCATTGGTTTGTGTACTGATCTATAGGCCCCCTAAGCCAGACAAAGACTTTATAACTGAATTCTCTGATTTTCTTTCTCATTTTGTGTTGCTGTCCGGATAGACCTATGGTTAGCGAATTCTGTGGTGTAATAGATGCCTTTGGCCTTACGCAACATATAGATAAAGCTAGACATAAACTGGGACATACACTTGATTTAATTGTATCTTATGGTTTTAATGTTGATAATATTGTGATTGAGGAGGCCACTTTCTCTGATCATAAGCCCATTATATTTGACATCACCCTTTTCAATCCCCTGCAAACTGTCAGAGTTCAGGATCATTACTCTCCCCAGATACATTCTCTTACTGAAGCTCAGTTTTCTGATAGTTTTTTTAGTTGAAAGGTTGCATCTACTATTGCAACAGCGGCATCGTTCTCCTCTTGTCCGGATGAATTATTTACCCCTTTTCACTCATCTTGCTCTTCCATACTTGACTCTGTAGCAACTTTCACATACACTCTCTCCAAATTAAAATCTCATTACTGGTTAGATGAGGATACGCGCTCTCTTAGGCAGGCCTGTCGTAAAGCTGAAAGGAAATGGAAAAAGGATCATCTTAATGTTTCCTTTCAAATTTTTAAATCTGCATTAGCTTCTTTTCAGGCAGCAGCAAAAATAGCCAGAGCAAAGCACCTCTCTGATTTGATCAGTAAACACTCAAACAAATTCAAATTCTCCCTCAAATTCCCCAGTTGTTGATGTATCCACTGATACCTGTGAGAAATTTCTTAAGTTTTGTACTAATAAAATTGAGAACTTTAGATCAATGTTTACCCCCACTTCATACAGTATGTTACTCCGCCTGGTTGCTCAGGGGCACTGGCTACTTTTAACAAATTTCAGCCCATCTCTCTCACTGAACTGAGGAATTTAGTATCACATATGAAACCTACTACTTCATCTTATGATTCTATCCCTTCTTCTATTATAAAGGATGCTTTTGATGTAGTCGGCCCCTCCATTCAGGTCATCTTAAATTCAAGTCTTGCATCCGGCACTGTCCCTACATATTTTAAGCATGCGGTTGTCCAACCCCTGCTCTAAAAACATGACCTCGATGTTAAATGCCTAAATAACTACGTCCCATTTCTAAGCTTCCTTTTATTTCTAAAGTTCTGGAAAAAGCTGTTCTGTCACAGCTGCTCCCTTTTTTTGACCACCCACAATATACTAGAACCTTTTCAGTCAGGTTTTAGATCACTTCATAGTACTGAAACAGCTCTGCTCAAAGTAACCAATGATCTTCTTCTTACACTAGATTCAGGTGATAATGCCATCCTGATATTATTGGATCTTAGTGCCGCCTTCGCCTTTGGGCATTGGGGAGACTGCATTGCTTTGGTTCCGTTCCTATCTCAATAAAATGACTTCCTCAGTATTTATTGGCAAGTTCTCCTCATCTTCTGCTTACGTTTTTTTATGGGGTCCCTTCAGGGGTCCATCTTGGGTCCTATGCTTTTTAGCCTGTATATGCTCCCACTGGGTGACATCATAAGGAAGCATAACATCTCTTTTCATATCTATGCGGACGACTCACAGTTGTACTTGCCTCTAAAATCTAGGGATTACATACAGGGATCTCTTCTGGCCTGTCTCGAAGACATCAAAACTTGGATGGTTAACAACTTTATCCAGTTAAACAGTGACAAGACAGAAGTAATTATTTTTGGTTCTCCCAAGGCAAGATGCACTGTGGTACAACATTTAGGTCACTTCACCCCATTTATCAAACCTTATGCCAGAAATGTGGGTGTCATTCTTGACTCAGAACTCTGCCTTGACAAACAGATTAGTTCTGTTGTCAAAAATAGTTTCTACCAGCTCAGAATGATTTCCCACCTGAAGCCATTCCTATTTTTTAATGATCTTGAGAAAGTTATCTATGCCTTTATTACATCACAGCTGGATTATTGTAATTCCCTCTACCTTGGCCTGCCACAATCATCACTTAGACGTTTGCAGTTAGTACAAAACGCAGCAGTGCATCTTTTAACTGGCACTAGGAGGCGCGAGCACATCACCCCCATTCTGGCCTCCTTGCATTGGCTCCCAGTTCCTTTTAGGATTCAGTTTAAAGTCTTATTGTTTGTTTTTAAGGCACTTAATGGGCTCGCCCCACCTTATATCACCGACCTTGTACAGCCAGACTCAGTTTCAAGGTCACTGAGATCCTCAAAGGGCTCCTGCTTGTGCCGCGCTCACGGCTTAAACAGAGGGGTGATAGAGCTTTTGCAGTTGCTGCCCCACGATTGTGGAACCAGCTCCCCCAGGATATTAGATCTGCCCCCACCATTGCTGCATTCAAATCTAGGTTAAAAACTCATTTTTAATCTTTGGCCTTTCTTGTTCCCTAACCTGGCACTCCGGTTTGTTTTTTGTATTTCTGTGTTATGTGCCCTGGTATTGAAGGTTTTCTTTTTATTTATGTGTTATATAATTATGATTATTGATTCTATGCGTTTTATTTTTTACTTGTCTTTTTAGTTATTCATTGTACAGCACTTTGGTCAGTTTTGCGCTGTGTGTAAATGTGCTTTATAAATTAAAATGACTTACTAAATTACTAATATAATAAACATAGAATTACAAAATATATACAACTTACACTGAGCTGTAGAACCAAAAAGGTTTTTTGCATCCAGTTCAGTTGTGCAAACACTCAAAGCCATGCCAGTACCTCTCTAAACACTCTGTTGAGGCAAAAACAAGTAACTAACAAAACAGCATCAGGCATAAGAGACATCAGGATCAAATTGTTCTTAAAAGATATTTATTTCTTGCAAGAAACGTTCCCAGTCCACCCGCAGACCAGCTGCAGACGGAGTGAGACCCAGAGCAGAGGTGGGCCCGCATTTTTATAGTGTTATCTCTTTCAAAAGCTATCTCTTACAGCCCCCACTAAACAAAAGACACAGAGGAACCCCTGTGGCTCCCCTTACCCCCTAATCTTCTCACCTCTGAGTCACACACACACCCTGCAGCTGTATTAACATCATAAAATAAACTCAAAATACAGACAAATGAATGTATGGCATTCATTTGTTAAATCATTGAAAATAAAAACAAAAGAAAAGATTAATTTTTTCCACAACAATATTCCTCCTCTTTATCATTCTCTGATAAACTATATATAAAAATTCAGCCTTGTTTTCTAATTTTAATTAAACCCATTACGCTATTAAATCTTCAGAATAGAATCAATTCAAGTCTTTACATAAGACTAGAATTAATTCAAGTTTCTTACATCACAGTTATGCCCTTCATGTCTTATTCTCGTATACCTGATCACTCTACTTGAACTTTGAAAAAGTAAAAAGCTTGTATCAAATAAATAAGCATTTTTTCTGAAACCGAGCTAAAAATGAACAAACATTGTTATCGCATTTTCCTGGTTGAGAACCAGACCCTCAGTCATCCCAGACATAGCTCAAAGCATATAGTAAGAAAAACGTAAATGATTATAATTGCAACTTCCGTCACTCGTACCATCTGCATATTTTGTTCATCCCTAGGATAGACTGTACCCATTAATAACAAAATTATCAGAATAACACATACAATCATAACACTATGTATTTGTCTTTGTAGCTTTTTCAATTAATCACAATATTTTGTCAGGAAATGGTTTTACTTCTAAAGCTATATTTAATTCAAATCTATTTAATAGAATCTAACCCGAAAAGTTTTATAATTTGATCATTCGTTGTTCGAAATTATCCCTGACTCTTCCATTACATACCGTCTTTTTTTTCTTATCACCATACTTCACATTAATTAATAGATCTTCTACCTGAAAACACATTTTTTCTTTGCACAAGTCAAATGATTAGATTTATATCAATACTAAGCCCTAATTTGATTCAATCAAATAAAAATCACAAAACTTTTCTTCAACCATTAATTGGTTAACATTTTCTCCAGATATGTTGATCATCTTGTCGCCTCATGGACGTTCCATCTTCACCAATATGACACTTTGCATGCCGTAGAGAGGATTTTTCCAACGTTGGCGGGGTAGATAGTTTCTAGCACATATCATTGATCCCCCACTTTATTCTTTGCGTTGGTGTTTTGGGTTGCTGACGTTGGTTGGTGTGGTTAAGGTCAGATGCTTCGACCCAGGTCTAACACTCTTCAATCATTTTCAAATCCTTACAAGATTTTCCCTTAGATCACGATCGCACCCCCACTGGAATGAGTCATTTACTGTCTGCTGTCACCTGTGAAAGCAGACCTTAAGTGATTTTGTTAGTGACCGCTTGTCTTGTCGTCCCTTTGGTGTGACCTGTGAAATTTTCAACCTGAAACATATCACCGGATAATTTCTTGCTCATTGAATAGCACTCGGGGTCCTTGTTCCCCTGAAAAACATTCAACCCATGTTGCTCATGTTAACAAAACAATACAGAATCGGTTCTGTTTGGTTCAATCCGTTCTGACATCCTGCAAAATGAAAATGTTAAGTTATGCGCTGAGTTCTTCTAACCCCTCCTGGACTTTCCTGAATCCAAATTGTCCTTCTGACCCCCTGAAGAGTTGAAAGGCTCTTATCTGACCACCAGTGGGTTCCTCCTGGACTTTTACTGTCCTCACATACCGATGAGGTCAAAGCTAGATAACCTCTCAGCCTGCTGTGAAGACAGTGGGTTTAGCCCCCCCTGTGAGGCCGAAATGTCTTTGTTTGTGGCCTGAATACAAATTATCCATACTAAAAAGTTCAAAGGCTCATCTGACCACTTGTTTTACTGTGCGTTCTCTTGTTCCCGCCACGAGCATATTCATCCTCCTCTTTATGCACGACACTCATCTCGTGCATAAATTTAACGTAATAAAATTCTCTTACTTTTATCAGACGTCCATAGTGACTTCCATTTCAAGGTACACATTTACATTCTTATCAGTTCTTGCTTTCCCTCGGAAATTGAACCCATGACCTTGGCGTTACAGGTGTCACACTCTAATGTTTTTATTTATGGCCTCTTTACCAGTTTCAAGGCATGTCTGTTCATTATTCATTTGATTTTAGAAAAGTCAGCTGGATTGTTTTTGGTTCATTATCTGACTGATAACAGAAAGACAGACAGAGTATCAAGCAGTCTCTCAGCAGTCCACTCAAACAGTCTCTTTCTCTCTCACTATAAGCAAATCATCTTTTCAACAGCCTCCTAGGACTGTAACTAAAATAATCATAGTCATAGTCAATCCTTAATAGTTCACAAATGTCAAAATACAAATATTTGACTCAAATTAGAACCATTACAATAATCTAAAATACATTATGCTATGATCTTTTCTAAGGTTATCTTTAGTTTAAATACTCAATTCACCTAACCTTTGTTTTTTCAGAAATTTCTCTTGACTCATCACAAGCTGTTCTCATCTTTAGCCACCACCATGTCTAACGACCTTCAGAAGTTCAAAAATTTTCTTTGCCCATAAGGCAACCAACATCATGTTCCTTATATAAATTAATACGTCTTGTTACGGTCTCCACAACAAATAATGACAATCACCTCACGGTCTCAGTTGGCTCTTGAAAGCCTATTTCCATTAGCTCTTAAGCAATAATTTTCTTTTCTTCAGGGTGTTGTCTCCCTGGCATAGATGCAGACACGTCACAATGGAGGACAAGCCATACAATCAACGCGGTTTCTTGTGAGTGGTATAGGGGCTCACATTTTCTGGGGCAGACTGAACTTCTTACAGCTCATCTCGCCTCTCAATGATCTGCTGAAGCTGATCGCCACTCAGTCAATCAGCGCCACTCTCATATCCATCTCACATAAAAAACACCTCCATCAGGAAATGCCCAGTGTTTTTGCGTGATCCTTCTGTCTTAGGTTGTCCTTTTGGCCTTAAGATCTTACCCGTCTTTGAAGTAATCACTCGTACACACTGGTAACCGCTTTTCCCCATTACAGAATCTGTGACCGTTTTCTTCAACATAATCTGTTGTTTTCTGGAGCTTAGGAAAAGGCGCATTCAAGAGTCATCAGAGCCATTCGGACTGCCTACTAGTGTTAAACATAGGGAGACGGATTAATAACAGCAGTATTTAATCACTTAAATTCATTAATCATTTTAAAGGCAGCAACCTAGCTGCTTAGATTATACTCAGTGAATTTAGATCACAATCGTACATTCAGTGTACTGTTACTTCTGTAGCCGGAGCCATCAGCCCTGTTTTATGGTGGGGGCTAAAATGAGACAGTCACTGGTCCCAAAATAAACAAGTTCAAAACAGTATTATTTTAAAGACTTCTTTAAAGTCTTTCAGTTTTACTTTTAAAACGTTTTTAAGTACAAATTGCCCTTTTGAATGGCAATGATTTCCTTTAACATCTCTGTGTCTATGATTTTCAACTGAAACACTGTGCTTTACACAGGCTCAGACAACAGCTTTCAGCTGACATTGAATGAGAGAGAGACTCTTGAGGCATTCAGGACTGATACACTGCATTCTCATAAACTTTTAACTTCAGACTTTATCTACCATCTTAAGGCATCTTTTCCATAAATTACATGTATTGTAATTTAGACATTACAAATTTCCACTCAGAATGAGTCTCTGTTGCACTGAAACTGTGGCAGTTTCAGTCACAGCACATACCAAATCCAGATAAGCAAACCTGTTTTGGCCAATTCACAATCTTATCTTTTAGTGACCGGTACTTTTAAAATATTTTGCAACTCATTTAGCTCATCTGTAATTTTACGTCAACCGGTACTTTTTATAGTTCTTTTCCTTTCAAAAGGAATTCCTTACACTTAGTATCTTTCAATCTTCTTGACAACTTTCAAAAGTTTATCTATCAAATTTCTTTTCTCCCTCATTTACTTTTACAGTCATACAGTGGGCATTTTACAGTCACTGAATGACCTCGCTGACCGCAGTAAAACACTCTCTGTTATTCTACCTACAATCACTGTGATCTTTCTAACATCTCCACCCTACTTTACACCCCTGAAGCAGAGTGTTCTTATTCAGGAAATGCAAACAGAGCCACTGATAAGTTCTCTGCATTTTCCCCCACTGTCCCAGCTGCAAATTCAATTACAATAGCCGAATCATAATCTTCATCATATTAACACTGATCTACTTTCTATATTAACACAGACTTTTCTTTAAATTTGTGTTAGTTTGGCACTTTCTTTGTTTGGAGCCAGTCAAAGTTGATCTTTCCAATCAGAATCAAACTTTTACAAAAACATAATCTGCAATTCTCTTTAAACTGAGAGCTTCAGAGCAGAGCTGCTTACAGCATTTGCTCTCTTTTGTATCAGGACTATTCAGTTACTCTTCATACAGTATAAAGAAAATTTAGCATGTCATTAATTTCATTAACACTGGTTTGATAGCTTATTCAAATGGTTAGTATGCAGATTCAACTTAATATTATCATTATTCCTCAGTCCCACTTATCTACTGTTCCACAGAAATCACAAGATTCCTCAAATCTTGTTCTCAGTCTCTAAATTACACAGACAGCTATCCTAGCCGCTTCCCCCTTCAACTCTTGTTATAAAAATATGGCAATCTACTCTTAAATAACCTTGTTTTCATAACATTAATACAATAAAGCACATCCACATCATTATTATTGGCAGAACATTAATTTTCATAAGCGACATGGAAAATCAAAATATTCTAAGCGGGTTTCACAAAGTTTCTGATTAACTTTTAGTCATCCTTGTCTAGGGAAATTATTTCCAACCCATAATTTCCTTTATAAAACAGACAATGTCCTTGTCTTTCAATGACTTAATTTCAACAAAATATCTGACTTTGTACATTATTGATTTCCCAAATCTTCAGACATAGCTGTCTTTACATCTATCTAATTGTGTTATCATCAACAACACTGATTACAAATCACGTACATATTAACATCCAGAAGCTGGGTTGAACAAGCAAGCGCTGTTGCTATACTCCCAGCATAGCTGGACCCTTTAGGTTCAAAAGACAATGGTTGTCAAAATAAACATCATTTCAATAATTATTTTATCTCTAAAATATAGAATTTTTCCCGTTCTGCTTAATGAAACATTCCTTATCTTTATATCATGTTAATCCCTGTTAATCATACTCAATGCCTTATTTTTATCTAAAACTTACTTTTCATACCATTTACTTAATCAGGCGTTCATAAATATGAATTTTATCTTCCCCTACATGCCAGTTCCTTCCGTATCTGTTCAATCCAACAATTCACTGTTTGTATTTTCCATCAGAAAAAACATTCTCTCTTCCCTACATGTCAGTTCCTTCTCCTATCGACTCTGTTCTCTTTTATCTGCTTCTTTTCCATCCAACAATTCACTGTTTGTTCACATTTTTACACTCATGAACAAACTACAACAACTCTTTGACTAGTAACGGATAAATTGGCACTTCAGAAAAACCCTGTACTTTTGCACAATCTCATACGCTCATCATTTACAACACTGCTCAAATCATCAGTCATAGCTTTGCTCAAAGTTTCATCAGACACACAAAAAGATTTGCAAGCAGTTTCTTCATTGCAGATAGCAGAAAGAAAATCAGTGTATGTGTTTGTGTGTGCGTCGTGTGTGCGTTTGTTAGTACAAATATTTTCACTTCCCCTTTGCTTAACAATCATCCGTTTCCCAATTTCTTGCATGCATTTCTGGCCGTAATTTTTCCATTTTACAGAAAACCGGTGTGTAAAAATGGTCTACTTTACTGTTAGATGACTCCATTTTTGGCTGAGTTCCTCTTTTCTGGATTTCACAATTCGACACGTGTCTTACAGAATCTGTCAAACGTCTTCGACAGACCCGATCTTTTACTCCGAGATCGGACGGACCTCTGCTTGTTTACGTTCCACTCAAAGTTTTCTCACGTGCGCTTATTCGCTTGCTCAATTCTTTTTACTTGATTAATTCAACCTGGTCTTGTAATTACGTTCCACTCAAAGTTCCCCCACGTGCGCTTATTCGCTTGACTCAATTCAATGTGGTAAAACTTCGAGTAGAGCACAATCACCCAGAAACTTCTTAATCCTGTTTTAAACTTTCTCTAAGGTTTACATAAATTTCGAATAGAACGTAATCATCTCAGCAGCTGTGATTTCTCTGAATCACCAGTGGATCCCCTGTCCACTAACGAGCTAAGTGTGGAAAAAACCGATCCGAAGCTACTTCAATTTCTTCCCCAAACAATTGTGATTATCTGAATCACCTCTTCGCTCGTACCAAAGCAAAACTCAGCCAAAATGGTTCACGTTCACTCACAGTCATATCAGATTACACCACACAAAATAAAATAATTTTAACTGTCTCTTACCCGAGATGCTTTTACTGCCTCCGAGTTCTTTCTGAATCCAGTGGGTTCCTCCTGGCCCTGATAGCAGTTTTGGCTCTTCTCTCTCAATTCGGCGAGGTAAGACTAAAGCCTTTTGTGCTTTAGGGTGATCAGTCCGTCAATCCGCTTTCTCAGGGCCAGAAGAAACCTCATGGATCCCACGTTTCTGACACCAACTTGTTGAGGCAAAAACAAGTAACTAACAAAACAGCATCAGGCATAAGAGACATCAGGATCAAATTGTTCTTAAAAGATATTTATTTCTTGCAAGAAACGTTCCCAGTCCACCCGCAGACCAGCTGCAGACGGAGTGAGACCCAGAGCAGAGGTGGGCCCGCATTTTTATAGTGTTATCTCTTTCAAAAGCTATCTCTTACAGCCCCCACTAAACAAAAGACACAGAGGAACCCCTGTGGCTCCCCTTACCCCCTAATCTTCTCACCTCTGAGTCACACACACACCCTGCAGCTGTATTAACATCATAAAATAAACTCAAAATACAGACAAATGAATGTATGGCATTCATTTGTTAAATCATTGAAAATAAAAACAAAAGAAAAGATTAATTTTTTCCACAACAACTCTCTTAACCTGCCTTTTAAAAATATGAATGCTAGTAAACTCACTTCACTTGGTAAGAATTCCACATTTTTGGAGCATAGTGGCTAAAAGAAGCACCACCTGATCTTTTATGAATAACTGTATAATGTGCCGGAAGATTAGCATTAGAGGATCTTAATCTACGATCTGGAACATATCTTGACAGACAGTCTGAAATGTATAAAGGTGCCAGATTGTGCTGAGTTTTATAAACAAATAAAAGGACCTTAAAATCTATCCTTTGATGAACTGGTAACCAATGTATTTCCATTATAACCGGTGTAATATGTTCTCTCCTTTTTAATTTCATTAGTACTCTGGCTGCTGCATTTTGTATCAATTGTAACTTTGCTATAGAGCCCTTAGGTAGGCCAGTGTACATAGCATTACAATAATCAAGATGAGAAAAGATAAAAGCATGGATGAGTTTCTTAGCATCATCCAAAGATTAAAAAAGGACGAATCTTGGCTATATTTCTCAGATGATATAAACAAGTTTTTGTCACTTGATTAATAAGAGACTTAAAATTCAGGTCACAGTCCAAAATGACACCTAGGCTCTTTACTTCTTTCTTAGATTGTAGGGCTAAGGGACCCAATATAAGAATACAGCTGTTCTGAGGCAGAGCAGAGCATAACACAAGTGATGGTGCAGTTAACCCACAGGAACAGACACATTTCATGCTGAGAATGTTTACACACACACACACACACACACACACACACACACACACACACACACACACACACACACACACACACACACACACACACATTTAATTTTAATTTTGTGTTGAAAATAATGTAAAAAGTAAATAAAATAATGGTAAATTACTAAATAATGTCTGTGATTTTTATTTTTTATTTATTAGAACAGAACTGTGTTGTCTAATCCATGCAAAATACAAAAATGTAATACCATCTATATTAGAGCATGTGGCATTGCACAAGATTTTGGAAATCGTGCTTAATATTTTCTAAACCAGTATTTATTTTCAGTTGAATTTTCAGATTTTTTAGGTATTTATTCAAGTAAACTGTCAAATCATATGCAAATATTACGTCAGGGTATTCTCATCACTTGATAAACACAAATAGCTAGTATTCTCGTCGCTTGATAAACTTAAGGTTGAGCCACTGTAGTCTGTTGGACTATTTTAACGATGCATGTGTTGATGTGGTTTCTCCCCTGCATGGATCTTCATGTGTCGCTTCAGGTTAGCTTTAATAGAGAAACTCTTCCTGCACTGATCACACGTGTGCGGCTTCTCTCCAGTGTGGATCCTCTCTTGTGTTTTCAGATGTGTTAACCGACTGAATCTCTTGTCACAGTGTGAACACTTGTAAGGTTTTTCTCCAGTGTGAATTCTCTGGTGCAGTTTTAAACCGTCCGCTGTAGTAAAAGTCTTCCCACACTCAAAGCACATGTACTCTCTCACACCAGTGTGAATTTTCTCATGTCTATATAAATTAGGCAGCTGTGAAAAACTCTTTCCACACACAGAACATTAAGGGATGATAATTGACTGAAACTCTTCCCGCACTGATCACATGAGAACGGCTTCTCTCCGGTGTGGAACCTCATGTGAATCTCTAGACTTTGTTTGGTTGTGAAACTCTTTCCACACTGAGTGCAGGTAAAAGATTTCTTGGCACTTTTCTTTAAAAATGTCTTTTTAGCCTTTAAGCAACTAGGTTTAACATGATGTTCCTCCTTCACTTCACTCAGTTCTTCACTCTCCTCCTCCACTTCACTCAGTTCTTCACTCTCCTCCTCCACTTCACTCAGTTCTTCTCTCTCCTCCTTCACTTCACTCAGTTCTTCACTCTCCTCCTTCACTTCACTCAGTTCTTCACTCTCCTCCTTCACTTCACTCAGTTCTTCTCTCTCCTCCTTCACTTCACTCAGTTCTTCACTCTCCTCCTTCACTTCACTCAGTTCTTCACTCTCCTCCTTCACTTCACTCAGTTCTTCACTCTCCTCCTCCACTCCTTCACTTCACTCAGTTCTTCACTCTCCTCCTTCACTTCACTCAGTTCTTCTCTCTCCTCCTTCACTTCACTCAGTTCTTCACTCTCCTCCTTCACTTCACTCAGTTCTTCTCTCTCCTCCTTCACTTCACTCAGTTCTTCACTCTCCTCCTTCACTTCACTCAGTTCTTCACTCTCCTCCTTCACTTCACTCAGTTCTTCTCTCTCCTCCTTCACTTCACTCAGTTCTTCACTCTCCTCCTTCACTTCACTCAGTTCTTCACTCTCCTCCTTCACTTCACTCAGTTCTTCACTCTCCTCCTCCACTCCTTCACTTCACTCAGTTCTTCACTCTCCTCCTTCACTTCACTCAGTTCTTCTCTCTCCTCCTTCACTTCACTCAGTTCTTCACTCTCCTCCTTCACTTCACTCAGTTCTTCACTCTCCTCCTCCACTCCTTCACTTCACTCAGTTCTTCACTCTCCTCCTTCACTTCACTCAGTTCTTCTCTCTCCTCCTTCACTTCACTCAGTTCTTCACTCTCCTCCTTCACTTCACTCAGTTCTTCTCTCTCCTCCTTCACTTCACTCAGTTCTTCACTCTCCTCCTTCACTTCACTCAGTTCTTCTCTCTCTTCCTTCACTTCACTCAGTTCTTCTCTCTCCTCCTTCACTTCACTCAGTTCTTCTCTCTCTTCCTTCACTTCACTCAGTTCTTCTCTCTCCTCCTTCACTTCACTCAGTTCTTCACTCTCCTCCTCCACTCCTTCACTTCACTCAGTTCTTCACTCTCCTCCTTCACTTCACTCAGTTCTTCTCTCTCCTCCTTCACTTCACTCAGTTCTTCACTCTCCTCCTCCACTTCTTCACTTCACTCAGTTCTTCACTCTCCTCCTTCACTTCACTCAGTTCTTCACTCTCCTCCTTCACTTCACTCAGTTCTTCTCTCTCCTCCTTCACTTCACTCAGTTCTTCTCTCTCCTCCTTCACTTCACTCAGTTCTTCACTCTCCTCCTTCACTTCACTCAGTTCTTCTCTCTCTTCCTTCACTTCACTCAGTTCTTCTCTCTCCTCCTTCACTTCACTCAGTTCTTCTCTCTCTTCCTTCACTTCACTCAGTTCTTCTCTCTCCTCCTTCACTTCACTCAGTTCTTCACTCTCCTCCTCCACTCCTTCACTTCACTCAGTTCTTCACTCTCCTCCTTCACTTCACTCAGTTCTTCTCTCTCCTCCTTCACTTCACTCAGTTCTTCACTCTCCTCCTCCACTCCTTCACTTCACTCAGTTCTTCACTCTCCTCCTTCACTTCACTCAGTTCTTCACTCTCCTCCTTCACTTCACTCAGTTCTTCACTCTCCTCCTTCACTTCACTCAGTTCTTCACTCTCCTCCTTCACTTCACTCAGTTCTTCACTCTCCTCCTCCACTCCTTCACTTCACTCAGTTCTTCACTCTCCTCCTTCACTTCACTCAGTTCTTCTCTCTCCTCCTTCACTTCACTCAGTTCTTCACTCGCCTCCTCCACTTCACTCAGTTCTTCACTCTCCTCCTCCACTTCACTCAGTTCTTCTCTCTCCTCCTTCACTTCACTCAGTTCTTCACTCTCCTCCTTCACTTCACTCAGTTCTTCACTCTCCTCCTTCACTTCACTCAGTTCTTCACTCTCCTCCTTCACTTCACTCAGTTCTTCACTCTCCTCCTTCACTTCACTCAGTTCTTCACTCTCCTCCTTCACTTCACTCAGTTCTTCTCTCTCCTCCTTCACTTCACTCAGTTCTTCTCTCTCCTCCTTCACTTCACTCAGTTCTTCACTCTCCTCATTCACTTCACTCAGTTCTTCACTCTCCTCCTTCACTTCACTCAGTTCTTCACTCTCCTCCTTCACTTCACTCAGTTCTTCTCTCTCCTCCTTCACTTCACTCAGTTCTTCACTCTCCTCCTTCACTTCACTCAGTTCTTCACTCTCCTCCTTCACTTCACTCAGTTCTTCTCTCTCCTCCTTCACTTCACTCAGTTCTTCACTATCCTCCTCCACTCCTTCACTTCACTCAGTTCTTCACTCTCCTCCTTCACTTCACTCAGTTCTTCTCTCTCCTCCTTCACTTCACTCAGTTCTTCACTCTCCTCCTTCACTTCACTCAGTTCTTCTCTCTCCTCCTTCACTTCACTCAGTTCTTCACTCTTCTCCTCCACTTCACTCAGTTCTTCTCTCTCCTCCTTCACTTCACTCAGTTCTACACTCTCCTCCTTCACTTCATTCAGTTCTTCAGTCTCCTCCTTCACTTCACATCAAAAACATCAACAGTGAACAATGTTCAAAAAGCCAGCTCACGTGTTCCTTCGAGCAGTGTATCAGTATCGGTACGCCCCTAGTTTAGCACATACTTTCTGCAAACTGTGCTCTATTGTTCTAGAAAACAGTACAACTATTGTCAAGTAAAAATCGATAAGCTCATATTATGAAATACTACACCAGAAAATTAGCCTGGATGCCTGCGGAACTTAGCCCCGCCAACAACATTTGAGGTCGGGAAGTTCGGTCTGGACTTGATCCGTTGTGGGGCAACTATGCTCGAACCAGAGCTGTTCGGACCAATCAAATTCTCAGGGCGGGCTTTATACGATGATGGACAGATGATCAACAGTAACGTAATCATCCACGTCACCAAAGAGCGCTTGGGTTGAATTAGTTTACAACAAAGATGGCTGCCGCTGGAGAACTGAGATGTGTAGATTCCGGCATCGCGTCTGTTATAGAAGATATCGACAGCGCATTCATTTTAAAAGAGGAACAGAGAACCGCGATCAAGGCATTTGTCGATCGGATAGATGAATGTCCGTTGCTCTGATTGGTTGTAGGTCTATCCAACTGTAGTCCAGTCATTTTATGAAAAAAGGTTGAACAAATGGCAACAGAAGCAAACTCAACTGATTTTGTATCCTCAACATGTCCTGAGTAAGGAAAAAAAAAGTCCCGAAGAATCCCATTAGGGGAAAGTTTTGAAAAAGACCCTAATATAGCCTATTCATACGCCTATTCATTTTTTTTCTCACGTGGATAGGGTAACATTTTTAACCTTTAGATATCACCATGAAAATGGTTGATTACTTACATCAAGACAAACAAAAAATGTATTACAAGTTTTTTGAAATTGTTTGTTAACATGGACAAACGGCGCATAATCTAATTACATGTGTGCTGATTTGCATAAATACCACAACAGATCTAAACAGTGGGTATAGCGTTTTTAAAACCTTCAGAGATTCACTAAGCTGTCACTTAGGTAAGAAAGATTTCCTTTTGTTTTTCCTACATGGATTATTTAACCTACATTAATAAAACATACCTGGTGATCAACTACAATTTATTGGGAACATCTGGATGTGTGTTGAGCTGTGGTACGACTATTATTGGTGAAACGATGTCAAGTTTAGGATTAGCGAATAGTTTCATTAGCTTGCTAACACAGGTAGCAGCAGCAAAAAACTTGTTAGCTGTCTTGAAATTAATCGACTTGAATTACTTACATGGCAGTGTAATGCCTACGATAATTCAATTCAAATTTCAATTCAAATTTATTTGTATAGCGCTTTTCACAATACATATTGTCTCAAAGCAGCTTTACAGAAAGTGCATTTCAGAAATGTACATAGAAAAATACAGTTAGTTAATCATGCATTAATTTAGGGCATAACATATCGCCGGCGTCGAGTCGTCTCCTCACGGGCGTGGAGTCGTCTCCTCACGGGCGTGGAGTCGTCTCTTCACAGGCGTCGAGTCGTCTCTTCACGGGTGTTGGGGCATCTGAAGTTTCCATGAGAGGCTGGATACAAACTGGAGCTGAGATAACGACAGAAAAGCAGATGGGAAATAATTAGCGTAGCTGCTGTTCATAATATGAATGCATTCAATCTGATTCAACTGTAGTATAAAAGGTAAGTATTATGTGAATGCTTGGCTAAAGAGATGCGTCTTTAATCTAGTTTTAAACTGGGACAGCGAATCTGAGCAACGAACAATATCAGGAAGGCCATTCCAGAGTTTAGGAGCTAAATGTGAAAACGTCCTTCTTCCTTTAGTGGACTTAGATATACTATGAATGACCTGAAACCTCGAATTTAGTGATCTTAAATAGCGTGATGGATTGTAGGGCGATAGAAGTTCCGTTAAATACCCAGGAGCTAAACCATTTAGGGCTTTATAGGTCATTAGTAATACGTTGTAATTGATACGGAACTTAATAGGTAACCAGTGTAGAGATGATAGAATTGGTGTTATATGATCATATTTTCTTGACCTGGTAAGAACTCTAGCAGCTGCATTTTGGACTAACTGTAGCTTGTTTATTGAGGATGCAGGACAACCAGCTAATAAAGCATTACAGTAATCTAGTCTCGAGGTCATGAATGCATGAACTAACTTTTCAGCATCAGAGACAGATAGCATATTACGTAGCTTAGCATGGTGGAAAAAGGCTGTTTTTGTAACATATGAACATATGAAATATGATTTTCGAAAGACAAGTTGCGATCTAGTATAACCCCCAGGTCTTTTACTGTAGTGGATAAAGTAACAGGACATCCTGCTAAATTGAAGTTGCATTGTAAGAGGTTTTGTGGGCAGTTTTTTGGACCCATAAGTAATACCTCCGTTTTATCTGAATTTAATAGCAGAAAATTACACGTCATCCAGTATTTTATATCTTTAACACACTCTGTCAATTTAGATAATTTATTGTTTTCATCTGGTCGTGATGAAATATATAATTGAGTGTCATCAGCATAACAGTGGAAATTAATTCCATGTTTTCTTATAATATTACCAAGTGGCAGCATGTATATTGAGAATAGCAGAGGGCCTAACACAGATCCCTGCGGCACTCCATAGTTTACTGACGTTATCTTCGATTTTTCCCCCTTTAAACAGACAAAATGGTAGCGGTCTGATAAGTACGATCTAAACCAGCTTAATGCCTGTCCATGAACACCAGTGTAGTTTTGTAGTCGATCTAAGAGTATTTTGTGATTTATAGTGTCGAACGCAGCGCTAAGATCGAGTAAAACTAATACTGAGATATAGCCTTGGTCAGAAGCTATAAGTAAATCATTTGTAATTTTAACGAGCGCAGTTTCAGTGCTATGATGCGGTCTGAATCCTGACTGAAATTTTTCATAGATATCATTTTCTTGCAAGAAAGAGCACAATTGAGCGGACACAACTTTTTCTAGTATTTTAGACATAAATGGTAGATTTGAAATGGGTCTATAATTTGCTAGGTTATTATGATCTAATTGCGGTTTCTTAATAAGAGGTTTTATAACTGCCAACTTGAATATTCTCGGAACATGACCTAAAAATAAAGATGAGTTAATAATATTGAGAAGAGGCTCTTCCACTACAGGTAACACTTCTTTCAGTAGTTTAGTGGGTATTGGGTCTAATAAACATGTTGTTGGTTTAGATGCAATGATACGTTTATTTAGCTCTTCCTGTCCTATAGTTGTAAAGCGGTGTAGTTGTTCTTGAGGGGCGATAATTGAGGCTGAATCATAAGACACCATTAAAGATTGTACATTTACAATTGTGTTTCTGATGCTTTCTATTTTCTCAGTGAAGAAGTTCATGAAATCATTACTACTGAACTGTAACGGTATATTTTGCTCAGGTGATGTCTGTTTATTTGTTAGTCTAGCCACGGTGTTAAATAAAAACCTTGCATTATTTCGGTTATTTTCTATTAGTTTGCGGAGATGCTCAGCCCTGGCTGCTTTTAGGGCCTTTTTATAATGTGACATACTGTCTTTCCACGCGATTCTAAAGACCTCTAAATTAGTTTGTTTCCATTTACGCTCTAAATTTCGAGTTTCTCTCTTGATAACATGCGTAGCACTGTTATACCATGGCGCTTTAGTTTTCTCTCTAAACTTTTTTAATCTAATTGGTGCAACGATGTCTAATGTACTAGAGAAAATGGTGCTCATAGTGCTAGTCATTTCCTCTAGTTCATCCGTTTGTTTGGGTTCACTGAGCAGCTGAGATAGATCAGGTAAGCTATTTGGGAATCTATCTATAGTGGTTGGAATGATTGTTCTGCCTGGTCGATAATGTGGCGCAACATGACAAATTTCAGCAGTACGTAGTATGCAAGATACCATGTAATGGTCAGTGACATCATCACTTTGCGGTATAATATCTATATCTGTTGGATTGGTTCCATGTGATATAATTAAATCTAGCGTATGATTAAGACGATGAGTGGGACCAGTGACGTTTTGCTTGACCCCAAAGGAGCTTAATAAATCTGTAAACGCAGCCCCTAACGCATCATTTGTGTTATCTACGTGTATGTTAAAATCTCCAACAATTAATGCTTTATCAACATTGACTAATAGGTCTGAGAGAAAATCTGCAAACTCTTTTAGGAAATCAGCGTAAGGCCCTGGTGGTCTATATACGGTAGCCAAGGCTAGAGATAATAGGGATTTATTTCCTACATCTAAGAGTGTAACATTTAGTACAAGTACTTCAAACGAATTAAACCTGTGACCTGTTTTTTGAGTAACATTAAGAATATCTCTATAGATTGTTGCAACGACCAATCGGGGCTCATGCTTATAACAGTATCCAGGAGGAGTAGACTCATTAATACCGAAATAATCATTTGGTTTAAGCCAGGTTTCAGTAAGGCAAAGTACATCGAAACTATTATCTGTGACCATTTCATTTACAATAACTGCCTTAGGTGTGAGCGATCTAATGTTTAGAAGACCTAGCTTTATAAATTGTTTTTGTTCACTAATATTGAGATTTTCTGGTTTAATCACAATTAGATTTTTCCTAGATCCTACAGTAGATTTAATGTTTGACCTCACTAAACGAGGAACAGACACAGTTTCAATATAATGTTCTACATTGGTACTTATATCAGTTAAGTTTGGACAGCAAAGAGTGTGATTTGGACTTTGACTTACTAGTCATATGGAGTGCAACGTCTTGGAGATGTTGTCCGACAGAAGAGCCGCTCCGATTCTGCTGGGGTGAAGTCCATCAGCACGGAAGAGCCTAGGTCGCTCCCAGAACAGATTCCAATTATTTACAAAGAGCGGTCTCTGTTCATTACACCATGACATTAACCATTCATTTAGAGCAAATAATCTACTGAACCTTTCATGTCCTAGTCGGTACGTGGGAAGCGGTCCAGACACGATGATCGTTGTTTCAGGCGATGTGGTGCGTACCGTCTCGATCAGGCTCCTGTAGTCCTTCTTCAGAACCTCTGTCTGCCGCAGCCTGATGTCGTTCGTTCCCGCGTGCAGCACGACAGCTCCGACGCGCTCGTCACCATTCAGGATCTCAGGGACCTGCGCAGCCACATCGAGAACACGAGCACCAGGAAAACAGTGAGTGCGCACCTTACCTTTACCTGAGGTAGCGTGTACATGCTGGACGATGGAAGTGCCGATGATCACAGCGTCGCGTCCCGTCTCGCGAAGAGGGGAGAAGCGGTTCCGGGTGGAGATCTCGAAGGCCGGGAGGGGCGGAGAGGTCCTTGCTCTGGTCCTGTCTCGCGTCTTCCGCTGTGGAATCACCCAGGGTCCGTGGTGTTGTGTCGGTGCCGGAGTGAATGAAACCAGGGATGATCGCGTCCTGGTTGCTCGCGTCCTGTGCAGAGAAACACACGGAGTAGACGAGGTCGGAGTCAAAAGGTTACTAACCACTGACTTGTGAGCATCGGCGCGTGATGTTTCAAGCGCTGATCGCCGATCTCGCAGCTCGGCTTGTCTCTCTAGTAGGTCGCGGATCTGCTTTTCCACCGAGTCCAACTCTAACTGCACAGAATGCAGCTCGAACGTGTCCTCACCTGCACTCAAAGGTAACGTTAGACACAAATCCGATATATTCGCCATTATAGCAGATTATAGCAGATGTGCTATAATGGCGAATTATAGCTTTAAGTGATACAGGTGTAAAAAAGACGATCGATAGGCGCGGCCACGCGTGTAATGCTAGCGGGCTAAGGCTAGTAGCGGAAGTTCGGAAAGTTGGATATAAGTAGCGATATCAAAGCAATCCGATTGTTTTTTAAATAGAATAGTATTCCAGATATGTTCACACGCTGTAAAAATGAAAGTGTTCGTTTGTAAAAGAGTGTAAAGAAGAAAATCACGGTTTATGAATTAATTCGACGGAGCTCCAAACACAACAACGCACTCTTTGATAATCCATTTATCCATATCTTAATGAATGATAGGGTTGGGTACCGATGTTGACTCAATAACTTCAACTGTAAACTGACAATAAACTCTTTATTGTTCCATCGCATACAACATAGCCGCTCTTCCTCTCATAGGACGCCAGACTGAACTTCAAAAAACAAATCACGCATAAAGGGTGCTCTTTGCACATGCGCAGTAAAAGAAAACAACTTAATCTCCCTTTTTTCTTAAAAGAATTAAATAATGTTTGTTATTATTATAACAGGATAACTTAAGTGCTTCAGTTTAAATGACTAGACATTGACAAAACATAAGCAAATAATGATCAAATCCATTCAGTGCTTAAGATAGCAAACACCTGTGCTGAGAGCTTTCAGAAGGCCAAGTGCAGATGCACCCTTTTTTGTCAAGCAGTTAGCTAGCTGCTCTTTAGTGTCTGACCACAAGATCTGCTGAATAGTTCCAGAGTGTATAAGTTCCTTCATACTGCTGATTTCCAGGCGCAGTCTCTTTTCGGTTACAGATTTTGTAGATTTGAGAGCATCGAGAAGGGAATGATTGTCTATTACACACACAATAGGCACATTGATGCATGAGCAGCCACCAGTGGTAATCTCAGAATATAGTGTAGCGAGAAAAACTGCACTATCAACTCCATCTGCAAGTGCCAAAGTCTTTCCTGCTAAGGTACTCCGTACAACTCTCCTGATCCGTTTTGACTGCCAAGATGCATGATGAAATGTCCACCCTGCGTGCCACCGTCCTGAAGATTTCCCATTGAGGAATCACTGTACACCACCAATTTAACAGCACTGTTTTCCCCTAAGTACTGGAACCTCAAGATGACCTCTTCTGATTTCAGTTTTCTGATAAGTTTATTTGCACAATGCAGGGTCTGAACAATAGCATGCTTTGTGTTAGATGCCAACATGGATATGTCATATATTATGTCAGGTCGGCTTTGCCTGGCAACCCACAATATTTGTCCAATCTTTGATTTTAGCATATCCATCTCAACGTCTGTCTATGAAGCTTCACGTTGTGTTGCTCTGGTTGGGTCCACTGGGATGGGTTGCAGATTTTTTATATATGTTTCTTGTTGTACTTGTATTTCATCCTCCTTAGAATGTACTTCTATTCCAATGTAGCTGAAACTGTCATGTTCTTCCCGTCCGACTTAAAAAAGGCAGCTTTCAATTGAGGAATGATATTTATGGAGTGCTTACGTTGCTGACGGGACGAGCAGCCTTATGGGGAACGGCGGTGTGGGAGAACCAGGACCAATGCTGCGCCTCGTTCCACGCACTATCCGCCAAGATGAGGAAGGTCTTCGACCGAGCTGTAGCCGGCAAGGAGGCTGCCAGAAGACTCAAACAGGGGGACGGTTCTGTAGCTGACTACTCCATTGAGTTCCGCACGCTGGCGGCTGAGTGCAAGTGGAACGAGGAGGCGCAGTGGGATATGTTCCTGCATGGGCTGGCTGACCGGGTTCAAAAAGAGATCTACATGCTAGACCTGCCTCCCAAACTCAACGGACTCATCGACCTGGCGCTACGGATAGATGCCCCGCATCGGTCGTCTGAATCAGCACTCTCGTCCCACTCGATCTCCCGGAGGCGCTGGGGTTCGAGACATCAGGGAGGAGAACTCGGTCGGTCCCGTCGTCGATCACGACCCCATGCAGGTGGGGAGAGCTCGGCTTTCCCGGGAGGAGAGAGAAAGGAGGAGGTCCCATGGACTCTGCCTCTACTGCCGTGGCTCTGGACATTTTCTACGCTATTGCCCAGTAAAAGAGCAAGCCCGATAGTAAAGTTGAGGCTACTATCAGGTGGGATCTACGCCGGGAAGTCCTCATCATCCACTGTCCTTCCGGTAACACTGAGATGGGCCAACAGCACGTACACCTGTCAAGCACTTCTGGACTGTGGAGCGGAGGGTAATTTCATGGACCTACATCTTGCACACGAATTACACCTCCCCATCACATCTCTCTCTCACCAGATCTTCGTCTGTGCTCTTAATGGTCAAGAACTCCCTAACATCTCACTCACTACTGGACCCATAACCCTCGTCACCTCCGGCAACCACACCGAGATTATCCCTTTCCTCCTTATGGACTCCCCTGTCGCACCCATTGTGTTGGGCCACCCATGGCTTGTCAAGCACAATCCTCGTGTGGATTGGGGCTCTAACTCCATCACGTCTTTCGGTTACATGGCCTCCCGATGGACGTGGTTTCTGACATTTGTGTCCAAATTCTGGCAAGAGTTTTGTAGGTTATTGGGAGCTACGGTCAGCTTGTCTTCGGGTTATCATCCCCAGAGTAATGGTCAGTCCGAGCGAGCCAACCAAGATCTGGAGAGAATGTTGCGATGTTTGGTATCCAAGAATCCTTCATCCTGGAGCCAACAACTTTCTATGGTTGAGTACGCTCATAACTTGTTACCAGTGTCATCCACGGGCCTCTCTCCATTTGAGTGTAGTTTAGGGTCCCACCCACCAATTTTTCCGAGTCTGGAATCCGAGATCGCGGTCCCCTCCGCCCATGCCTTCGTCCAGAGGTGCCACCACACATGGACCAGAGCCCGTGAGACTCTGCTCCAGGTGGGGGCGCGCACTAAGGCTAAGGCCGATCGCCACCGGTCAAGGCCTCCCGTATACGTCATGGGTCAAAAAGTGTGGCTTTCTACCAAGAACATTCCGCTCTGTTACGTTTCCAACAAGTTAGCTCCCAAAGCACTGTCAAGCACTTCTGGACTCTGGAGCGGAGGGTAATTTCATGGACCTACATCTTGCACACGAATTACACCTCCCCATCACATCTCTCTCTCACCAGATCTCCGTCTGTGCTCTTAATGGTCAAGAACTTCCTAACATCTCACTCACTACTGGACCCATAACCCTCGTCACCTCCGGCAACCACACCGAGATTATCCCTTTTCTCCTTATGGACTCCCCTGTCGCACCCATTGTGTTGGGCCACCCATGGCTTGTCAAGCACAATCCTCGTGTGGATTGGGGCTCTAACTCCATTTCCATGTGGAGCGAGTCCTGCCATGAGTCCTGTCTTGTTTCTGCTTGTCCGTCTGTGTCTGGTTCTGTGTTTCAGCAGAAAGCAGCGGATCTGTCAAACGTGCCCGCGGAGTATTTGGACCTGAAGGAAGTGTTCAGTAAGTCTTGCGCTGCTTCTCTCCCTCCGCATCGTCCCTATGACTGCTATAGATTTATTGCCAGGTAAGTCTCCGTCTAAGGGCAAGCTTTACTCTCTTTCTGTTCCTGAGAGGGAGGCCATGGAGAAATATATTTCTGATTCTCTAGCAACGGGGTTCATCCGACCTCCTTCTTCTCCTGCGGGGGCGGGGTTCTTTTTTGTTGGTAAGAAGGATGGTTCTCTGCGACCTTGTATTGATTACCGAGAGCTGGACAACATCACGGTGAAGAATACTTATCCTTCGCCGTTGATGTCTTCAGCCTTCGAGAGGTTGCAGGGAGCATCCATTTTCACAAAATTGGATTTACGTAACACCTATCATTTGGTTCGCATAAGGAAGGGGGATGGATGGAAGACCGCGTTCAACACCCCCAGGGGGCATTTTGAATATTTGGTCATGCCGTTCGGTCTTTACAACTCCCCAGCGGTTTTCCAGGCACTCGTCAATGACGTGTTGAGAGACATGGTAGATCAGTTCATATATGTTTACCTGGATGACATACTGATTTTTTCTTCGTCTCTCCAGCAACACGTTCAACACGTCAGACGAGTCAAGGCAGTGAAATGCGCTTTTCATGCACAGTCTGTTTCTTTCCTAGGTTACATCGTCTCTTCTGAGGGAGTGCGTATGGATCCTGACAAGGTTAAGGCTGTGATAGATTGGCCAAGTCCGGATTCCCGTAAGGCCCTACAGCGGTTTCTGGGGTTCGCCAATTTCTATCGGCGTTTCATTCGCAACTTCAGCCAACTAGCCGCACCTTTGACCGCCTTGACCTCCCCCAGAACGACGTTCAGGTGGTCCGATACAGCCGAGGCTGTATTCACCAACCGAAAGAGCCGCTTCGTTTCGGCTCCCATCTCAGTCGCCCTTGATCCCACACGTCAGTTCATGGTGGAGGTCGACACGTCAGAGGTGGGGGTAGGTGCAGTTCTTTCCCAACGCACATCCTCAGACGACAAGATGCATCCTTGCGCGTTTTTCTCCCATCGTTTATCACCTGCCGAACGTAATTATGACATTGGTAACAGAGTTGTTGGCCGTCAAGTTAGCGTTGGAGGAGTGGCGTCATTGGTTAGAGGGGTCAGGGGTACCTTTTATCGTTTGGACAGATCATAAGAACCTTGAATATATTAGATCTGCTAAAAGACTCAACTCCAGGCAGGCTCGGTGGGCACTTTTTTTCGGAAGTTTAGATTTTTCTCTCTCGTACCGCCCGGGTTCCAAGAACATCAAACCCAATTCCTTATCTCGTATTTTTGATCCATCCGAACGCCCGGTTACTCCAGAGTGCATTTTACCCCGAGAAAGTAGTTATCTCCACACTCATATGGGAGGTCGAATCGAAGGTCAAGACGGCCTTAGAAGGGGTAACGCCTCCGCCCGTTTGCCCACCGAATCGATTGTTTGTTCCGGAGGGGTTACGGTCCGACGTTATTCGATGGGGTCATTGCTCCAACGTGGCTTGTCATCCAGGAGTAAATCGTACTAGCTGTTTAGTAAAGCAACGATTCTGGTGGCCATTAATGGCTTGCGATATTCACGATTTTGTTTTGGCTTGCTCAGTTTGTGCCAGTGGTAAGACGTCTAACCGACCTCCTGATGGGTTACTCCGACCGCTGTCAGTCCCTTCGAGACCCTGGTCCCACATTGCGCTAGATTTTGTCACCGCCCTACCGCCCTCTAAAGGCATGACGGTTGTTTTAACCGTACTGGACCGGTTCTCGAAGGCGGCACATTTCATTCCCTTGCCCAAATTACCCTCAGCCAAGGAGACAGCGGTTACTATAATTGATCACGTCTTTCGGTTACATGGCCTCCCGATGGACGTGGTTTCTGACAGGGGTTCCCAATTTGTGTCCAAATTCTGGCAAGAGTTTTGTAGGTTATTGGGAGCTACGGTCAGCTTGTCTTCGGGTTATCATCCCCAGAGTAATGGTCAGTCCGAGCGAGCCAACCAAGATCTGGAGAGAATGTTGCGATGTTTGGTATCCAAGAATCCTTCATCCTGGAGCCAACAACTTTCTATGGTTGAGTACGCTCATAACTCGTTACCAGTGTCATCCACGGGCCTCTCTCCGTTTGAGTGTAGTTTAGGGTACCAGCCACCAATTTTTCCGAGTCTGGAATCCGAGATCGCGGTCCCCTCCGCCCATGCCTTCGTCCAGAGGTGCCACCACACATGGACCAGAGCCCGTGAGACTCTGCTCCAGGTGGGGGCGCGCACTAAGGCTAAGGCCGATCGCCACCGGTCAAGGCCTCCCGTATACGTCGTGGGTCAAAAAGTGTGGCTTTCTACCAAGAACATTCCGCTCCGTTACGTTTCCAACAAGTTAGCTCCCAAATTTATTGGCCCGTTCCCTGTCACCAAGATTATTAGTCCGGTGACAGTCCGACTCAAACTTCCTCCGGCATACAGGAGAATGCATCCCGCCTTTCATGTGTTAAAGATCAAACCCGTGTTTTACTCTCGCATTAATCCGCCGACCCCGGTAAAATGCACAGTTGTCTCAAATAAACATGAGTATGTAGTCATCTCAACAGGCCTAGTGGAAAATGTTGCCATTGCATATGAATGATGCGTATGAGAATACTTGACAGCCACATGAACTGGGTTTTTATTGCAAGCCCGGAGAGGTTTTCAGCCCATCTACGAAAAGAAGAGAGCAATTTGAAAAAGATTATCACTGTACAAGTGGTAACTGGATAATAACCATAAAATGGGCAGTCAATAAACATGTTAATTTACTGCATGTACTCAAAAAAAAATCACTAGTTTTAAAAAATATGAACACATTTAATTGCACACAGCCTCTCTCTGTAATGGTTATGTTCAGTTTGTGGACTCTTATGTTGAGTTTCCTTTGGTTCCTATGTTACTTTCCTGTTTAGTTCATGTTCCATTGTTTATTTGTTTCTAAGTTTACTCATTGGCTAATTGTTTACATTCACTTGTGTGTTGTTGTGCTGCTCATATAGCAATACACAACAGAACAAAACAGTTCTTCTCTTAATCCTGTAATTTGATTCTTGCCTTCTTTGTTTTTGTAATTAAAATAAATCTGCTGCAGTTGAGATCCTCTGTTCTTAAAAAATCCTAAAAGCAATAATTGAACAGATTGCACTATATAGCAGCAAGATATCTGGACCATCTACGGGCCAAGCCAGATTCCACCATATCTTTATGTACACAATATTAATCTTTTACAATGTAATCCTTTTATATTTAATATTTGGCATGTTTGTGTGCTGTTGCGCGTCCCTGTGTGTGTAATAAGCAGTGGAAGTGCGTTGTGGACCTGTCTATAGGCGCTGTTTAAATAACAAAAAATACTGCGCCATTGACTTTAGACCAGGTTTCAGTCGGTCAATGGCTCAGTCTATTTCAGTTCCTTAAAATATCAACTCGCCAACCATGCGCCTGAACACACATCGTTTTCAGACCAGCAGCCCATGGGTGCACAGATGGGCGCAAATGCATTTGCTATGTAAACAACGTGGTGCAGTTAACAATAAACAATACTTTGATCAACCTTAGTTAATTATGTAGACAAAATACTCCAAGGCACTCACGTGGTGAAGTAAACAGCCTTTAATAAACTGTTACCAATTTAAGCATCAAGAATGGCAAAACAAACGCTGTCGGCCAACATCGGTTAACAGCATGTAGGCTTCAATGTTATCGTCTAAACGTCTATTAATAAAAATGTCAGACAATGAATAACAAAGCTCTGAAAAGTGTTTTGAATCAATAAATGAACATTTCAGAAGTTTTTATTTTTGACAAATAGCCTATTAAACTAGAAACAAAATGATGAAGATTGGAACTAAGACTGCTTGAAACAAAGCGAGGCTCATGTTGAAACACTGACCACACAGCTATCGTCTGAGCACTGTTTCATGAGTTGTGTTTATGTTTATGTTGAAATGTTTTCATTATTTATTAAAGAGAATTATGATAATCATAACAATCTACTGAAAAGCCTATATAATTCTTAATTAATGCTGAAACACAAATGCTGCCGACTAACATCAGTTAGCAAGTCCTGACAATTTTACGATAATTTTGTTAAATTTATTTCACTGTTATGTTTCAGTTCATAAATCTAGGCCTATTAACAAATTAAAATAACAAAAAACAGCAAAGCTTGTTTTCAACATTGATAATAATCATAAATGTTCCTTGAGCATCAAATCATCATATTAGCTTTTTTTAAACATGCTTTAGAAAAAGAAAAAAAAACATTACTGGTGTGAATCTTGAGACAAAAAAATGGCACTGAAATATTTTAAGATATGCTTTCAGTTAAAACAGCTCAAACATGAATTTTAGTCTAAGATTAGCTTAAGCTCAAGGGCCCTATCATACACCCGGCGCAACACAGCGCCAGGCGCGGCGCGGCGCAAATGTTTTTTGCTAGTTTCAGCCCGACGCAGTTATCATTTTCACGTCCTGCGCCACGTTGTTTAAATAGCAAATGCATTTGGACCCATTTGTGCGTCTATGGGCGTGCTGACTGAATTGAATTCAGAAAGTTAGTGATGTTTCTCAAACATCAGACTTCACTATATAAATATATGGGGCTTTTTTTTGTTTGTTTGTTTTTATGGTGTTTAAAAAAAATGTTTTACTGCATATTTGAGGAGCCAACAGGAGTAGAGAAGGAAAAATGAAGACTAACACCAGAAACATCAGGCTGAAATGGCCATGAATCAGGGTGGTAATAACTGGAGACTCACCATCTGTCGGCTCGGACTCGAGCGCATCTGTGCCGGCTGGCGGCTCTACAGTGGATGTGTCTGGATGAACCAGTGATTCCTGCTCAGCCACAAGAGGACGCACTTTGGTTCGGGATCAAGCTTAGGGAGTCTGTCATCTTTGAGTATTGATAAAATGAGCCAATGCACACATTGGCGTGCGAGCTTTGCATCCACGCTCGCCCTGCAGCGCGGGTATAAATACGGAAGTGGATGCACGCACCACTTGTCTTTCTCTTCGGAGCCGATCGGTCTTCATGACGGTGTCATGTGTTGATTCATTCAACGAGTGAGTGTGTCGGTGCTTCTTCTGGAAGTCTCTCCCGGTGCTGGTGGTTCTACAGCGTGAGTGCAGCGGTGGTTGCAAGCCTTCTGAGCTCTCAACTACTGTCAACAGCACTCCTGTTTGTGTTTGGGGATCTCTTATTCCGGTATGGAGATGGATTCAGTCCAACACATCTCCTGAGAAGAGCATGCTTTGGTCGGTGCCGTTAAGAAGTGAGAAAGGGTCCCACTGAAACCTTTCAGAGGCTCCTGGGGCGTATGGCAGACGCAGCCGCAATAGAACGGCTTCCTCCACATGAAGACCGCTTCAGCACTGGCTTCATGGCCGAGTCCCGAGGTGGCCGTGGCCGAGTGGCACGCTCCGAATGACAATCACCCTGGCCTGCCGCCAAACCCTCAGCCCGTGATCAGACCTTTTGTTCCTCCGGGCCAGCCGCCCCTAGAACAAGTGTCCACCAACACCGGCTGAGGGGCCACGTACAACAGGCATGCAGTAAGAAAGAATGGTGGGTTAGTTAGAAAGAAAGAAAGATGGGTTAGTTAGAAAGAAAGAAAGATAGATTAGTTAGAAAGAAAGAAAGATAGATTAGTTAGTTAGAAAGAAAGATGGATTATAGGGCTGGGCGATATGGCCTAAAAAAAAAACTGCGTGAGAAAATGGATGTGTGGCGTGAGAGCGTGTAAAAAGTGACGATTGCGTGAGTCTCACGGTGAGACTCGTACTCACGGCGAGACACCATAAATACTTGTAAATGTTTGTAAGACTGTTAGTGGGGCGGCTAAGCGCAGATTTTCATCAGAATCGATCACTTTGCGATAAAAGCATCAAATTTAGTATGAAGGCTCACAAAGGGGGTCTGATCAGATTTAGGACTGTAGGCGCTCAAAATTTGGCCCCTGGGGGCCATTTTGAAAAATATGGATTTCGTAATGGGAAAATTAATTAAAAGCTGCCAGAAACATAAAATGCAATAACACATTTCACCATAAATACATGTAAATATGAGCACACTTTCACATAGAAGGTCTTTAAACTTTAAAATATAAGATATGTTTTAAATGGCCACCAAATATGGATTTCATAATGGATAGACGACAGAAATTAACAATTAAAAAAGTAGCACATTTGATCAT
>NC_138725.1:7522829-7526035 GCF_965113295.1 Leuciscus leuciscus
CCCTATCATACACCTGGCGCAACACAGCGCCAGGCGCGGCGCGAGTGTTTTTTGCTAGTTTCAGCCCGACGCAGTTATCATTTTCACGTCCTGCGCCACGTTGTTTAAATAGCAAATGCATTTGGACCCATTTGTGCGTCTATGGGCGTGCTGACTGAATTGAATTCAGAAAGTTAGTGATGTTTCTCAAACATCAGACTTCACTACATAAATATATGGGGTTTTTTTTTGTTTGTTTGTTTTTATGGTGTTTAAAACATTTTTTTTTACTGCATATTTGAGGAGCCAACAGGAGTAGAGAAGGAAAAATGAAGACTAACACCAGAAACATCAGGCTGAAATGGCCATGAATCAGGGTGGTAATAACTGGAGACTCACCATCTGTCGGCTCGGACTCGAGCGCATCTGTGCCGGCTGGCGGCTCTACAGTGGATGTGTCTGGATGAACCAGTGATTCCTGCTCAGCCACAAGAGGACGCACTGCAAAACTCACAGCAAATACTGTCCAGTATTAAGCAAAGTAAGCAACAGTCTCACACTGCATGCAGCGTAGGTTTCGTTTTGTTTTTTAAAAGAATTACGCAAATGGGAGGTTTTACAACCATTACAACCGAGTGCTGAGGGAAACTCTATGAATGTTTCTCTGAAGGGAACTGACTGCCTTGAGGAAACTTTTGATGGCATTTTCTCTTCATCTTCCCTCCGCGTAACGTGTAGTGTTTATAAGCTGCTTTGTTTACAGAGGTTGCCAGGGAAACAGATTTATTTCTGCAGTTGCATAAGCGCCACCTACTGACAGAGAGTGGATTTACATTTACGTTCTAAAATTATTAATAGGCCTATGTCACGAAAAAATGTAAGACCGAAAGTACGTCTTTTAGTAGGGATACGGCTCTTCCGGTTAGCTTTTTACAATGGCGGAGTCCGATAGATACCGCTGGACCAAATCTCTCCGCAACCAGCTAAGTTTTAAAAAATATGAACACATTTAATTGCACACAGCCTCTCTCTGTAATGGTTATGTTCAGTTTGTGGACTCTTATGTTGAGTTTCCTTTGGTTCCTATGTTACTTTCCTGTTTAGTTCATGTTCCATTGTTTATTTGTTTCTAAGTTTACTCATTGGCTAATTGATTACATTCACTTGTGTGTTGTTGTGCTGCTCATATAGCAATACACAACAGAACAAAACAGTTCTTCTCTTAATCCTGTAATTTGATTCTTGCCTTCTTTGTTTTTCTAATTAAAATAAATCTGCTGCAGTTGAGATCCTCTGTTCTTAAAATATCCTAAAAGCAATAATTGAACAGATTGCACTATATAGCAGCAAGATATCTGGACCATCTACGGGCCAAGCCAGATTCCACCATATCTTTATGTACACAATATGAATCTTTTACAATGTAATCCTTTTATATTTCATATTTGGCATGTTTGTGTGCTGTTGCGCGTCCCTGTGTGTGTAATAAGCAGTGGAAGTGCGTTGTGGACCTGTCTATAGGCGCTGTTTAAATAACAAAAAATACTGCGCCATTGACTTTAGACCAGGTTTCAGTCGGTCAATGGCTCAAACTATTTCAGTTCCTTAAAATATCAACTCGCCAACCATGCGCCTGAACACACATCGTTTTCAGACCAGCAGCCCATGGGTGCACAGATGGGCGCAAATGCATTTGCTATGTAAACAACGTGGTGCAGTTAACAATAAACAATACTTTTATCAACCTTAGTTAATTATGTAGACGAAATACTCCAAGGCACTCACGTGGTGAAGTAAACAGCCTTTAATAAACTGTTACCAATTTAAGCATCAAGAACGGCAAAACAAACGCTGTCGGCCAACATCGGTTAACAGCATGTAGGCTTCAATGTTATTGTCTAAACGTCTATTAATAAAAATGTCAGACAATGAATAACAAAGCTCTGAAAAGTGTTTTGAATCAATACATGAACATTTCAGAAGTTTTAATTTTTGACAAATAGCCTATTAAACTAGAAACAAAATGATGAAGATTGGAACTAAGACTGCTTGAAGCACAGCGAGGCTCATGTTGAAACACTGATCACACAGCTATCATCTGAGCACTGTTTCATGAGTTGTGTTTATGTTTATGTTGAAATGTTTTCATTATTTATTAAAGAGAATTATGATAATCATAACAATCTACTGAAAAGCCTATATAATTCTTAATTAATGCTGAAACACAAATGCTGCCGACTAACATCAGTTAGCAAGTCCTGACAATTTTACGATAATTTAGTTTAATTTATTTCACTGTTATGTTTCAGTTCATAAATCTAGGCCTACTAACAAATTAAAATAACAAAAAACAGCAAAGCTTGTTTTCAACATTGATAATAATCATAAATGTTCCTTGAGCATCAAATCATCATATTAGCTTTTTTTAAACGTGCTTAAACAAATAAATAAATAAACATTACTGGTGTGTATCTTGAGACAAAAAAATGGCACTGAAATATTTTAAGATATGCTTTCAGTTAAAACAGCTCAAACATGAATTTTAGTCTAAGATTAGCTTAAGCTCAAGGGCCCTATCATACACCCGGCGCAACACAGCGCCAGGCGCGGCGCGAGTGTTTTTTGCTAGTTTCAGCCCGACGCAGTTATCATTTTCACGTCCTGCGCCACGTTGTTTAAATAGCAAATGCATTTGGACCCATTTGTGCATCTATGGGCGTGCTGACTGAATTGAATTCAGAAAGTTAGTGATGTTTCTCAAACATCAGACTTCACTACATAAATATATGGGGTTTTTTTTGTTTGTTTGTTTGATGGTGTTTAAAATTTTTTTTTTTACTGCATATTTGAGGAGCCAACAGGAGTAGAGAAGGAAAAATGAAGACTAACACCAGAAACATCAGGCTGAAATGGCCATGAATCAGGGTGGTAATAACTGGAGACTCACCATCTGTCGGCTCGGACTCGAGCGCATCTGTGCCGGCTGGCGGCTCTACAGTGGATGTGTCTGGATGAACCAGTGATTCCTGCTCAGCCACAAGAGGACGCACTTTGGTTCGGGATCAAGCTTAGGGAGTCTGTCATCTTTGAGTATTGATAAAATGAGCCAATGCACACATTGGCGTGCGAGCTTTGCATCCACGCTCGCCCTGCAGCGCGGGTATAAATACGGAAGTGGATGCACGCACCACTTGTCTTTCTCTTCGGAGCTGATCGGTCTTCATGAC
>NC_138725.1:7528735-7533735 GCF_965113295.1 Leuciscus leuciscus
AGCATCAAATCATCATATTAGCTTTTTTTAAACGTGCTTAAAAAAATAAAAAAATAAACATTACTGGTGTGTATCTTGAGACAATTTTTTTTTTAAGATATGCTTTCAGTTAAAACAGCTCAAACATGAATTTTAGTCTAAGATTAGCTTAAGCTCAAGGGCCCTATCATACACCTGGCGCAACACAGCGCCAGGCGCGGCGCGAGTGTTTTTTGCTAGTTTCAGCCCGACGCAGTTATCATTTTCACGTCCTGCGCCACGTTGTTTAAATAGCAAATGCATTTGGACCCATTTGTGCGTCTATGGGCGTGCTGACTGAATTGAATTCAGAAAGTTAGTGATGTTTCTCAAACATCAGACTTCACTACATAAATATATGGGGTTTTTTTTTGTTTGTTTGTTTTTATGGTGTTTAAAACATTTTTTTTTACTGCATATTTGAGGAGCCAACAGGAGTAGAGAAGGAAAATGAAGACTAACACCAGAAACATCAGGCTGAAATGGCCATGAATCAGGGTGGTAATAACTGGAGACTCACCATCTGTCGGCTCGGACTCGAGCGCATCTGTGCCGGCTGGCGGCTCTACAGTGGATGTGTCTGGATGAACCAGTGATTCCTGCTCAGCCACAAGAGGACGCACTGCAAAACTCACAGCAAATACTGTCCAGTATTAAGCAAAGTAAGCAACAGTCTCACACTGCATGCAGCGTAGGTTTCGTTTTGTTTTTTAAAAGAATTACGCAAATGGGAGGTTTTACAACCATTACAACCGAGTGCTGAGGGAAACTCTATGAATGTTTCTCTGAAGGGAACTGACTGCCTTGAGGAAACTTTTGATGGCATTTTCTCTTCATCTTCCCTCCGCGTAACGTGTAGTGTTTATAAGCTGCTTTGTTTACAGAGGTTGCCAGGGAAACAGATTTATTTCTGCAGTTGCATAAGCGCCACCTACTGACAGAGAGTGGATTTACATTTACGTTCTAAAATTATTAATAGGCCTATGTCACGAAAAAATGTAAGACCGAAAGTACGTCTTTTAGTAGGGATACGGCTCTTCCGGTTAGCTTTTTACAATGGCGGAGTCCGATAGATACCGCTGGACCAAATCTCTCCGCAACCAGCTAAGTTTTAAAAAATATGAACACATTTAATTGCACACAGCCTCTCTCTGTAATGGTTATGTTCAGTTTGTGGACTCTTATGTTGAGTTTCCTTTGGTTCCTATGTTACTTTCCTGTTTAGTTCATGTTCCATTGTTTATTTGTTTCTAAGTTTACTCATTGGCTAATTGATTACATTCACTTGTGTGTTGTTGTGCTGCTCATATAGCAATACACAACAGAACAAAACAGTTCTTCTCTTAATCCTGTAATTTGATTCTTGCCTTCTTTGTTTTTCTAATTAAAATAAATCTGCTGCAGTTGAGATCCTCTGTTCTTAAAATATCCTAAAAGCAATAATTGAACAGATTGCACTATATAGCAGCAAGATATCTGGACCATCTACGGGCCAAGCCAGATTCCACCATATCTTTATGTACACAATATGAATCTTTTACAATGTAATCCTTTTATATTTCATATTTGGCATGTTTGTGTGCTGTTGCGCGTCCCTGTGTGTGTAATAAGCAGTGGAAGTGCGTTGTGGACCTGTCTATAGGCGCTGTTTAAATAACAAAAAATACTGCGCCATTGACTTTAGACCAGGTTTCAGTCGGTCAATGGCTCAAACTATTTCAGTTCCTTAAAATATCAACTCGCCAACCATGCGCCTGAACACACATCGTTTTCAGACCAGCAGCCCATGGGTGCACAGATGGGCGCAAATGCATTTGCTATGTAAACAACGTGGTGCAGTTAACAATAAACAATACTTTTATCAACCTTAGTTAATTATGTAGACGAAATACTCCAAGGCACTCACGTGGTGAAGTAAACAGCCTTTAATAAACTGTTACCAATTTAAGCATCAAGAACGGCAAAACAAACGCTGTCGGCCAACATCGGTTAACAGCATGTAGGCTTCAATGTTATTGTCTAAACGTCTATTAATAAAAATGTCAGACAATGAATAACAAAGCTCTGAAAAGTGTTTTGAATCAATACATGAACATTTCAGAAGTTTTAATTTTGACAAATAGCCTATTAAACTAGAAACAAAATGATGAAGATTGGAACTAAGACTGCTTGAAGCACAGCGAGGCTCATGTTGAAACACTGATCACACAGCTATCATCTGAGCACTGTTTCATGAGTTGTGTTTATGTTTATGTTGAAATGTTTTCATTATTTATTAAAGAGAATTATGATAATCATAACAATCTACTGAAAAGCCTATATAATTCTTAATTAATGCTGAAACACAAATGCTGCCGACTAACATCAGTTAGCAAGTCCTGACAATTTTACGATAATTTAGTTTAATTTATTTCACTGTTATGTTTCAGTTCATAAATCTAGGCCTACTAACAAATTAAAATAACAAAAAACAGCAAAGCTTGTTTTCAACATTGATAATAATCATAAATGTTCCTTGAGCATCAAATCATCATATTAGCTTTTTTTAAACGTGCTTAAACAAATAAATAAATAAACATTACTGGTGTGTATCTTGAGACAAAAAAATGGCACTGAAATATTTTAAGATATGCTTTCAGTTAAAACAGCTCAAACATGAATTTTAGTCTAAGATTAGCTTAAGCTCAAGGGCCCTATCATACACCCGGCGCAACACAGCGCCAGGCGCGGCGCGAGTGTTTTTTGCTAGTTTCAGCCCGACGCAGTTATCATTTTCACGTCCTGCGCCACGTTGTTTAAATAGCAAATGCATTTGGACCCATTTGTGCATCTATGGGCGTGCTGACTGAATTGAATTCAGAAAGTTAGTGATGTTTCTCAAACATCAGACTTCACTACATAAATATATGGGGTTTTTTTTGTTTGTTTGTTTGATGGTGTTTAAAATTTTTTTTTTTACTGCATATTTGAGGAGCCAACAGGAGTAGAGAAGGAAAAATGAAGACTAACACCAGAAACATCAGGCTGAAATGGCCATGAATCAGGGTGGTAATAACTGGAGACTCACCATCTGTCGGCTCGGACTCGAGCGCATCTGTGCCGGCTGGCGGCTCTACAGTGGATGTGTCTGGATGAACCAGTGATTCCTGCTCAGCCACAAGAGGACGCACTTTGGTTCGGGATCAAGCTTAGGGAGTCTGTCATCTTTGAGTATTGATAAAATGAGCCAATGCACACATTGGCGTGCGAGCTTTGCATCCACGCTCGCCCTGCAGCGCGGGTATAAATACGGAAGTGGATGCACGCACCACTTGTCTTTCTCTTCGGAGCTGATCGGTCTTCATGACGGTGTCTCTGAAGAGTGTTGATTCATTCAACGAGTAAGTGTGTCGGTGCTTCTTCTGGAAGTCTCTCCCGGTGCTGGTGGTTCTACAGCGTGAGTGCAGCGGTGGTTGCAAGCCTTCTGAGCTCTCAACTACTGTCAACAGCACTCCTGTTTGTGTTTGGGGATCTCTTATTCCGGTATGGAGATGGATTCAGTCCAACACATCTCCTGAGAAGAGCATGCTTTGGTCGGTGCCGTTAAGAAGTGAGAAAGGGTCCCACTGAAACCTTTCAGAGGCTCCTGGGGCGTATGGCAGACGCAGACGCAATAGAACGGCTTCCTCCACATGAAGACCGCTTCAGCACTGGCTTCATGGCCGAGTCCCGAGGTGGCCGTGGCCGAGTGGCACGCTCCGAATGACAATCACCCTGGCCTGCCGCCAAACCCTCAGCCCGTGATCAGACCTTTTGTTCCTCCGGGCCAGCCGCCCCTAGAACAAGTGTCCACCAACACCGGCTGAGGGGCCACGTACAACAGGCATGCAGTAAGAAAGAATGGTGGGTTAGTTAGAAAGAAAGAAAGATGGGTTAGTTAGAAAGAAAGAAAGATGGGTTAGTTAGAAAGAAAGAAAGATAGATTAGTTAGAAAGAAAGAAAGATAGATTAGTTAGTTAGAAAGAAAGATGGATTATAGGGCTGGGCGATATGGCCTAAAAAAAAAACTGCGTGAGAAAATGGATGTGTGGCGTGAGAGCGTGTAAAAAGTGACGATTGCGTGAGTCTCACGGTGAGACTCGTACTCACGGCGAGACACCATAAATACTTGTAAATGTTTGTAAGACTGTTAGTGGGGCGGCTAAGCGCAGATTTTCATCAGAATCGATCACTTTGCGATAAAAGCATCAAATTTAGTATGAAGGCTCACAAAGGGGGTCTGATCAGATTTAGGACTGTAGGCGCTCAAAATTTGGCCCCTGGGGGCCATTTTGAAAAATATGGATTTCGTAATGGGAAAATTAATTAAAAGCTGCCAGAAACATAAAATGCAATAACACATTTCACCATAAATACATGTAAATATGAGCACACTTTCACATAGAAGGTCTTTAAACTTTAAAATATAAGATATGTTTTAAATGGCCACCAAATATGGATTTCATAATGGATAGACGACAGAAATTAACAATTAAAAAAGTAGCACATTTGATCATTAATCAATCTAGTTCATTTTTAAACGAAAAAGGAAAAGAGGTTATGATATCTATCAGAAATTATGTACTTTTTAAATGTATATTTAAATATGTAATATTAAATTGTGTGCATATACTAATACGCATCATTTTTACTTGGTAGTTTGTCAGTGACTCCTCCTTATTCAGTCAGTAGGTTTCATCTTGTGGTGGCCACAATTGAATATTATTCTCTTTAAAATCTAGGGAACTGGTGGGATGTTTTACTCTTGACTACAAGTGAGAAAAAGGCAAAGTCAGTTGAATGTGTTTCTCACTGTTACTCAGTAAAAATAGTGTAGGCTAATACTGCAAGTAAGCAAACATAACTCAGACAGGCAAATATAACATAAAATAGATTTTAGTCTGCAGGAATTTAGAGTTAGGATTCTGTGAAATAAAGTAGGTGTATATTTCCACAGAATTTCA
>NC_138725.1:7536235-7561235 GCF_965113295.1 Leuciscus leuciscus
GAAAGAAAGTTACTGAATGCCTGTTGTACGTGGCCCCTCAGCCGGTGTTGGTGGACACTTGTTCTAGGGGCGGCTGGCCCGGAGGAACAAAAGGTCTGATCACGGGCTGAGGGTTTGGCGGCAGGCCAGGGTGATTGTCATTCGGAGCGTGCCACTCGGCCACGGCCACCTCGGGACTCGGCCATGAAGCCAGTGCTGAAGCGGTCTTCATGTGGAGGAAGCCGTTCTATTGCGGCTGCGTCTGCCATACGCCCCAGGAGCCTCTGAAAGGTTTCAGTGGGACCCTTTCTCACTTCTTAACGGCACCAACCAAAGCATGCTCTTCTCAGGAGATGTGTTGGACCGAATCCATCTCCATACCGGAGTAAGAGATCCCCAAACACAAACAGGAGTGCTGCTGACTGAGTGTGGATGCAAAACTCGCACACCAATGATGACAGACTCCCTAAGCGTGATCCCGATCAGTCGACTACGTCTCCATTCCCTCCTTCAGGGAACGAGGGTTACATATCTAACCAAGACGTGACAGCCTTCCATCCTCTCTTGAAGATGTTCTTCCCTTTTTCTGCAAACAACAAATATTGTAACAGCTTCAATGTTATTGTCTAAACGTCTATTAATAAAAATGTCAGACAATGAATAACAAAGCTCTGAAAAGTGTTTTGAATCAATAAATGAACATTTCAGAAGTTTTTATTTTTGACAAATAGCCTATTAAACTAGAAACAAAATGATGAAGATTGGAACTAAGACTGCTTGAAGCACAGCGAGGCTCATGTTGAAACACTGACCACACAGCTATCGTCTGAGCACTGTTTCATGAGCATGAACTTAAGGTCTTACTCTCATGCAAAGCCTCATTGATGTGACATTTTTCTATTGCAATGTTTATGTTGAAATGTTTTCATTATTTATTAAAGAGAATTATGATAATCATAACAATCTACTGAAAAGCCTATATAATTCTTAATTAATGCTGAAACACAAATGCTGCCGACTAACATCAGTTAGCAAGTCCTGACAATTTTACGATAATTTAGTTTAATTTATTTCACTGTTATGTTTCAGTTCATAAATCTAGGCCTACTAACAAATTAAAATAACAAAAAACAGCAAAGCTTGTTTTCAACATTGATAATAATCATAAATGTTCCTTGAGCATCAAATCATCATATTAGCTTTTTTTAAACGTGCTTAAAAAAATAAAAAAATAAACATTACTGGTGTGTATCTTGAGACAATTTTTTTTTTAAGATATGCTTTCAGTTAAAACAGCTCAAACATGAATTTTAGTCTAAGATTAGCTTAAGCTCAAGGGCCCTATCATACACCCGGCGCAACACAGCGCCAGGCGCGGCGCGGCGCGGCGCGAGTGTTTTTTGCTAGTTTCAGCCCGACGCAGTTATCATTTTCACGTCCTGCGCCACGTTGTTTAAATAGCAAATGCATTTGGACCCATTTGTGCGTCTATGGGCGTGCTGACTGAATTGAATTCAGAAAGTTAGTGATGTTTCTCAAACATCAGACTTCACTACATAAATATATGGGGGTTTTTTTTGTTTGTTTGTTTTTATGGTGTTTAAAAAATTTTTTTTTACTGCATATTTGAGGAGCCAACAGGAGTAGAGAAGGAAAAATGAAGACTAACACCAGAAACATCAGGCTGAAATGGCCATGAATCAGGGTGGTAATAACTGGAGACTCACCTTCTGTCGGCTCGGACTCGAGCGCATCTGTGCCGGCTGGCGGCTCTACAGTGGATGTGTCTGGATGAACCAGTGATTCCTGCTCAGCCACAAGAGGACGCACTTTGGTTCGGGATCAAGCTTAGGGAGTCTGTCATCTTTGAGTATTGATAAAATGAGCCAATGCACACATTGACGTGCGAGCTTTGCATCCACGCTCGCCCTGCAGCGCGGGTATAAATACGGAAGTGGATGCACGCACCACTTGTCTTTCTCTTCGGAGCCGATCGTCTTCATGACGGTGTCAACAGCACTCCTGTTTGTGTTTGGGGATCTCTTATTCCGGTATGGAGATGGATTCGGTCCAACACATCTCGTGAGAAGAGCATGCTTTGGTCGGTGCCGTTACGAAGTGAGAAAGGGTCCCACTGAAACCTTTCAGAGGCTCCTGGGGCGTATGGCAGACGCAGCCGCAATAGAACGGCTTCCTCCACATGAAGACCGCTTCAGCACTGGCTTCATGGCCGAGTCCCGAGGTGGCCGTGGCCGAGTGGCACGCTCCGAATGACAATCACCCTGGCCTGCCGCCAAACCCTCAGCCCGTGATCAGACCTTTTGTTCCTCCGGGCCAGCCGCCCCTAGAACAAGTGTCCACCAACACCGGCTGAGGGGCCACGTACAACAGGCATGCAGTAAGAAAGAATGGTGGGTTAGTTAGAAAGAAAGAAAGATGGGTTAGTTAGAAAGAAAGAAAGATGGGTTAGTTAGTTAGAAAGAAAGATAGATTAGTAAGAAAGAAAGAAAGATGGATTAGTTAGAAAGAAAGAAAGATGGATTAGTTAGAAAGAAAGAAAGATGGGTTAGTTAGAAAGAAAGAAAGATGGATTAGTTAGAAAGAAAGAAAGATGGAGTAGTAAGAAAGAAAGAAAGATGGATTAGTCAGTTAGAAAGAAAGATGGATTAGTTAGAAAGAAAGAAAGATGGATTAGTTAGAAAGAAAGAAAGATGGGTTAGTTAGAAAGAAAGAAAGATGGATTAGTTAGAAAGAAAGAAAGAAAGATGGGTTAGTTAGAAAGAAAGAAAGATGGATTAGTCAGTTAGAAAGAAAGATAGATTAGTAAGAAAGAAAGAAAGATAGATTAGTAAGAAAGAAAGAAAGATGGATTAGTTAGAAAGAAAGAAAGATGGATTAGTTAGAAAGAAAGAAAGATGGATTAGTAAGAAAGAAAGAAAGATGGATTAGTAAGAAAGAAAGAAAAATGGATTAGTTAGAAAGAAAGAAAGATGGATTAGTAAGAAAGAAAGAAAGATGGATTAGTTAGAAAGAAAGAAAGATGGATTAGTTAGAAAGAAAGAAAGATGGGTTAGTTAGAAAGAAAGAAAGATAGATTAGTAAGAAAGAAAGAAAGATGGATTAGTTAGAAAGAAAGAAAGATGGATTAGTTAGAAAGAAAGAAAGATGGGTTAGTTAGAAAGAAAGAAAGATGGATTAGTTAGAAAGAAAGAAAGATGGGTTAGTTAGAAAGAAAGAAAGATGGATTAGTCAGTTAGAAAGAAAGATAGATTAGTAAGAAAGAAAGAAAGATAGATTAGTAAGAAAGAAAGAAAGATGGATTAGTTAGAAAGAAAGAAAGATGGATTAGTTAGAAAGAAAGAAAGATGGATTAGTAAGAAAGAAAGAAAGATGGATTAGTAAGAAAGAAAGAAAGATGGATTAGTTAGAAAGAAAGAAAGATGGATTAGTAAGAAAGAAAGAAAGATGGATTAGTTAGAAAGAAAGAAAGATGGATTAGTTAGTTAGAAAGAAAGACAGATTAGACCGAAAGAAAGAAAGATGGATTAGTAAGAAAGAAAGAAAGAAAGATGGATTAGTTAGAAAGAAAGAAAGATGGATAGTAAGAAAGAAAGATAGATTAGTAAGAAAGAAAGATGGATTAGTTAAAAAAGAAAGATGGATTAGTTAGAAAGAAAGAAAGATTAATAAGAAAGAAAGAAAGAAATATTGATTAGTTAGAAAGAAAGATTAGTTAGAAAGAAAGATTAGTTAGATAAATAGAAAAAGTTTGAATATAGATAACTAAAAATAGTTAGTTAGAAAGAAAGACTGATTAGAAAGAAAGAAAGAGAAAGAAAGAAAGAAAGATGGATAAGTTAGAAAGAAAGAAAGATAGATTAGTAAGAAAGAAAGAAAGAGAAAGAAAGAAAGAACGAAAGAAAGAGAGAGAAAGAGAAAGAGAAAGAGAAAGAGAAAGAGAAAGATAAAGAAAGATAAAGAAAGAAAGAAAGATAGATTAGTAAGAAAGAAAGAAAAAAAGAAAGAAAGAAAGGTGGATTAGTTAGTTAGAAAGAAAGAAAATAGATTAGTTAGAAAGAAAGAAAGACTGATTAGTAAGAAAGAAAGAAAGAAAGAAAGAAAGAAAGAAAGAAAGAAAGAAAGAAAGAAAGTTACTGCATGCCTGTTGTACGTGGCCCCTCAGCCAGTGTTGGTGGACACTTGTTCTAGGGGCGGCTGGCCCGGAGGAACAAAAGGTCTGATCACGGGCTGAGGGTTTGGCGGCAGGCCAGGGTGATTGTCATTCGGAGCGTGCCGCTCGGCCACGGCCACCTCGGGACTCGGCCATGAAGCCAGTGCTGAAGCGGTCTTCATGTGGAGGAAGCCGTTCTATTGCGGCTGCGTCTGCCATACGCCCCAGGAGCCTCTGAAAGGTTTCAGTGGGACCCTTCTCACTTCTTAACGGCACCGACCAAAGCATGCTCTTCTCAGGAGATGTGTTGGACCGAATCCATCTCCATACCGGAATAAGAGATCCCCAAACACAAACAGGAGTGCTGTTGACAGCAGTTGAGAGCTCAGAAGGCTTGCGACCACCGCTGCACTCATGCTGTAGAACCACCAGCACCGGGAGAGACTTCCAGAAGAAGCACCGACACACTCACTCATTGAATGAATCAACACTCTTCAGAGACACCGTCATGAAGACCAATCGGCTCAGAAGAGAAAAACAAGTGCATCCACTTCCGTATTTATACCCGCGCTGCAGGGCGAGCGTGGATGCAAAACTTGCACACCAATGATGACAGACTCCCTAAGCGTGATCCCGATCAGTCGACTACGTCTCCATTCCCTCCTTCAGGGAACGAGGGTTACATATCTAACCAAGACGTGACAGCCTTCCATCCTCTCTTGAAGATGTTCTTCCCTTTTTCTGCAAACAACAAATATTGATTAGAAACATCTGTTTTATTAGCACAGATTACAGCTCAATGATTCACTAGTTCATGTTCCAAGAACACTAGAGAAATGGGCTAGCTGCATATGGCCGCCATGTTGGATTTCCGATCGAGCGAGTTTGTGCAGACGCCAGTGCAGAGAGCCGGAGAAACCAGAGAATGATCTTTAATAGTTGTTTAAAGAAAATGATACATCACTTAAAATAATACTAAGATCTATATTACTATTCCATGAGTAAATGACATTTAAATGCACGCATGTTTAAATCAGGAGAATGAAACACACTTTCATTAAAGACACTCTGTCCATGAAGAGTAAATTGACTCGGACTCGTGGTGCATGAACATACACAATGTCTGATTCCCAGACCAATTATGCCTACTGTAGATATACAAATATCTAAATATAACTAAAATTAAAAAATAAAATATAGCAGAGAAATATATAAAATTAAAATAAACTATCCATCTTAAAAGACTTCAATCTTTTGATTTCTGATCTGCTGCAAATCAGCTACAAGAAGTTTCTTTACGTGATGTCAGAGGATCAGAATTATAGCCTAGTAGAAATATCATGAAACAAAGGTAATAATGACTCACTTTTTTCCAGATCACCCCAGAAGGGCCCTGGCATAGGCGGTGTTTCCCCAATCATGTAGGGACCTGGCATAAAAGAAGATGTGTTTTTATCTCAAAATATCTTAAAGAACAGTTGAGTATTGCAATAAGGGAGATATAATCATCATTCATCTTAAAATGGGCTGATTTTCAGCAGTTTTGAAAGGATGACAACAAAGCTTGTCTCATATTTATTGAAAATGTCCAACAAGCAGGGACTGATCAACGCACGGGCATGTCGGGCGGGCACAGTGTTTTTTCCGACCTGGGGTTCACGACCCCCACTTGGGGTTGCTAAAGATTTACAAGGGGTTTCCAAGCTCACTCTTGTTTGAGGGTGTTACCAGTTTGACGATAAACCATGATGCAATTTGCGACGTTTAATATTTCAATCATCATTAAAACTGTATTTGAACGCAAGGATTTGAAAAACTCACAGCAAATACTGTCCAGTATTAAGCAAAGTAAGCAACAGTCTCACACTGCATGCAGCGTAGGTTTCGTTTTGTTTTTTAAAAGAATTACGCAAATGGGAGGTTTTACAACCATTACAACCGAGTGCTGAGGGAAACTCTATGAATGTTTCTCTGAAGGGAACTGACTGCCTTGAGGAAACTTTTGATGGCATTTTCTCTTCATCTTCCCTCCGCGTAACGTGTAGTGTTTATAAGCTGCTTTGTTTACAGAGGTTGCCAGGGAAACAGATTTATTTCTGCAGTTGCATAAGCGCCACCTACTGACAGAGAGTGGATTTACATTTACGTTCTAAAATTATTAATAGGCCTATTTCACGAAAACATTTAAGACCGGAAGTACGTCTTTTAGTAGGGATACGGCTCTTCCGGTTAGCTTTTTACAATGGCGGAGTCCGATAGATACCACTGGACCAAATCTCTCCGCAACCTGCCTGAAGTCACATATGACGATGTGGTTCGGATGGTAAATGAAAACTCTCAAGTGGAAACGTCAAAACTGAGGAAAGGGTACAAGTTCTTCTGGGAGAAATTCATTTTCAATTACAGAGGTAAGTGTTGTTATAGCTCTAGCCGTTCGCCAGTAAGGTAAACGTTTCTATGGTGACAGCGAGTTGGACCAATCAGCAGACGTTGCTGCTACGCTTAGGATTGTGGGTAGTATAGTTTTTTTTTCATAAGATCGCGGATAAAACATGTTTTTCTTAAAACAAGGTTGATTTCATACGAACTTATAGCTTCTACAGGAGCAAAAACCTTCATTTCACAACCTCATAGCTCGTGGTCAGTCTACCTCGGATGGTTTAGACATTATGGCTGATAATCTAAATCCTTATAGAGTAATACTGTTGACCGGAAGTTCTGAATCCCTACTCCGCGTTCCGGAAGCAGGAAGTGTGACATAGGCCTATTGAGCTGATAAAATTCCTATGATCATTTTGACTAATCCTGTTTCTTAAGAATGGTTTAAAAGCTGGCATATTAGGTTTGTCATTTTATAAAACATACTTTAATTGAACATGTAGTAGCTAGTAAAACCTTATGTTGTAAGTAACACCTGGCTGTAGTTGTTAACACTATTATTTTATTGTTTGTGCTGTTGTTGCATCTATTAAAAACTTAACTACTGATTTTGTAATCCCTGTCAGTAAACGAAATGCGTGTCTGTGAGAGTGTTGGTGTTGAGGATTTTGAATGTTAAAATAGGGGTCTCCTGGAGAAAAGTTTGGGAAGCAGCACAGGGGTCAGACAAGCTGTGGTAAGACCTGTCAGAACCACTATGTGCCGAAGTCCAATACCGTACTCGCTAGGGTGACCATATTCCAGGACATGTCCGGCCGGGATTTCGAGATCGCCCAAAATATCCGGGATACGACTTTTGCTTTCTCGTCGCCATTCTTTTTGTTTACATGCACACCTTTTGATTCAGTAGGACTGAATTAATTCCGATTGGTGAATCTAAATGTAGTGTTTACATGAACGCTAAACAAGTGATCGGTTGATGTGCGTTCTAGCATTGCTAAGAAAATTCCTGTGTTTTCGTCTCGATCGGGATCCGTGTGAAGCAGAATGCATGACCTGCAAAGCTGGCACGTACGTGTCAGTGTCAAATAATGTAATAATGTAAACATAATGAATGGTGACTGTAGAAAGCAAAAGCCGAATCCCGGGCATTTTGGGCGATCTCGAAATCCTGGCCAGATATGTCCTGGTTAAACAGGACGTATGGTCACCCTAGTACTCGCCAAAGGTGCAGATAATGGCTTCAAAACCAGTTTTACCCAATAATAGGGAAGATATTCAGCAAACACTCCTAGTGTAAACGCTCCTAGTGTTTGCTGGGTAGCAGAGCCAGGATTGAGCACAAAATCATACATAAACCTCTAAAAAAACTACGCAATAATGAGTGTGTGATGTGAACGAGTGTGAACAGCGTGATCGCAAATCAATCAGCGCAATTGACGCCTTATGCGTCTCAGAAATCAGAGCGTTGTCAATAAATTATGTTTTAAGTTCAGGAGGAGCACGTTCAGATAATTAAACCTAATTAAACACATGTGGACCACACTCTGTTAATCAACCCAATCAACGAGGTAAGAGGTGTATATATATACTGCAAACTTACCTCCGTTCGTTGACAGTCTAACAGCTTCCCTCCACCACCCTATCTCTTCACTTATAGTATATTCTCTTGCAACAGGGGAGCACTCTGGGTTCACAACAGCGTCTCTCAGCGGCTGAGCGTCCTCGGACAAGCTCTCCAGCTCCAGTGGGAAGTTTCGCACTGGCATAAAAGAAGATGTGTTTTTATCTCAAAATATCTTAAAGAACAGTTGAGTATTGCAATAAGGGAGATATAATCATCACTCATGTTAAAATGGGGTGATTTTCAGCAGTTTTGAAAGGATGACAACAAAGCTTGTCTCGTATTCATTGAAAATGTACAACAAGCAGCTTGCAATAGAATTATTCAAATTTCCCCCAAAATAACTGTAATACTGACAAATTCTTTAATAATAAATAGACTTAAAGGTGCATTAAGCAAGATTCTGAGTTTTTGCAGAACTATGCCACCTATGGCGGCAAGTGAAACTGCAGCCAGAGATGTGCACGCTCATGGACCACACGCACACGCACGCTTGCACGAGCACGAGCTGTTCATAACCAAAGGAGCATCAGCCGCAAATCTTTTGTTTACAATCATAATGTCTTCAGAGGTAATAAAGTTATAAATCTGCAAGTCATTTTAAATATGTGAAAGGAAAGGCAATTGAGTAAATTACAAACTTATGTGTGAGGAAAAAACGGGGGTAGTAGAAAACTTCGTTTTTTATTTCCATCTATCTCCATGTTGAATTGTGTTATGTGTTTACTGTATCCACTTATGATTGTATTATTATGGAAACACGTTCATGAACAATATAAGTTGTTACTTTGTAAAAGCTCAAAGCACAGTCGGTCAAAAAAGTACACTCAATTGTCTCAAGGTAATAAACAATTAAATGGCACTATGACGTTACCATAAAAGCCAAACAGGCTAATCCGCCGAAGATTTGCGGGGGTTTAGCCTGTTTTATTGATCTGCTAAGTAGCATATTCCAATAGCAATACATCCTAATTAAGCAGTAATTTGCTCAAAATTTGTGTCTAATTATCTAACTTATATATCAGCATTTTATATCACACTCAAGATATTTGAACTGTTTTAATCGAATAGCAAATCATTAAACTACATGTAGTGCAGAAAAAGCCAACTGAGCATCCCGTTTGAGCCCCAGAGCAGACCGGAGATCTCTCCATTTATTGAAAGCCTTCCCTATGTTTACTCTCGTCTTATTCCGACGCCTGTCTGAGTCCAATTTTGCCCTTTTGGTTTCACTAGAGACAAGTTTTCTTTTTTTTATCTTGCGTGGAGTTTGCGTTGGTGTTTGAAATGAACTACAAGCCGGTCTCTAACAATCCATCTTCTACGGAGAATGCCGGCGAATACACAAACCTGCCAGACATAGCTACTGTATGTGAGCGTGCCGTGAACGCGCATGACGTCACGCCCAGTCTCAAACTCCGGCCCGAATCCCTCTTATTTATTTTACTTTACAGGATTATAGAGACAATCTCAGTGATCAGAGAAGGGCTCATTCAGCCCATCAGGCAATTGTTTAAGCATGTATGGGTTAGAAAACGGGTATTTTTAACATGAAAAGTTGCTTAATGCACCTTTAACGTACAGATATTACAATGTGCAGTTTTATTTTAAGTTCACAGGCTCCAGACTAACATCTGAGGGCAGCGGCACCGCAGACATTGAGTTCTGCAGAGAGTTTCTGCTAGCAATGGGGTTGACAATAAACCAGTCAGCTTAATTTAGGGAGTAGATGAAATTAACTTTAATTATTATCATTCATAATGTCTTAATATTAATTAAAAAGCAAAACAAGGAAAAAATGTATATTAGGGAGTGAAAATAGCCAATAAGCATCCTACTCAGGGCCTGAATTTCATTTTGGAAAATGGGGGGGAAATCCCCCCCTTAGCTGATTCTTATGGGGGGGGGATTTTTTATTTGAGGGGGAGTTTAGACTTTTTTTTTTATTACATGTATCTGGCCTAAATGTATGCTCACTCAGTGCATTTTTACAATGGGGTAATTTTGTTCTTAAGAATTTACACAACACAAGGAAGCTTGATTTCAATCTTTGAATTAAATTGAAAAAAGTAGCACAAATAAATACAATAGAATAAAGATACCAATAAATAGAAATAAAGAGAAAAGTTTTTGCTTAGGTCTAACACTAGTATTCAGAAATACTACAGAGACTGAATAAAGTAATCAAATGTAAAATAACACTGGGTAGTATTTTAGTCCTGACTAAATTAAATACATAGGCTATTAATCCTGATTCCTTAAAATGAAAGCTATGTTTTGTTGTTTTGACAACCAAATGACAGACACATATGGCTGCTGTCCCTTTAAGAGCTAGTGCACGGATCCTGTGTTCATTATACCGTCACGTGCGATTTATGCTTATTTAAGACATAACCGACTGTGTTTAGAGGATACTCACCAAGACCGAAATTAACATAATTTTCGCATGTTTTTGACTGTTAAAGCGATATAATCCACGAAAAATAACGTTTGTTACCCGCAAGCTGTTTGTGAGGCGGCTTTACTCTATGTATGTGTGCAGAGAAAAAAACATCTCTCAGACAGCGCGCAAGTACCGAATAGTTTAAAATTGTGTGAATGTTTAAACTGGTAAGACTTAAAAAGATGTGCAAATGGTAAACTTTAGTTACTCGTGATGCAATGCTGGCCCGATTATGCAAGTGACAATTCCATCTATCCCGACTCCCGTTTCGGCCTGCAGCGCTTAACGATTGCCTTGTGCAACCCATTTTGAGAGACGAGAGATAGAAGACGCAGCGCCGCTGAATCACTCACGCTGTTTATGAAATTGCGTCTCGCAGACAGTTTTAAAATGACTGATTTGATTTTATAATCTCTGTGGATTAATTTACTAATAAAACCTACATGCTAAAGTGAATCAATGTTTGCGGGAATTTCCCGCATTTTAAGTGGGAGACCTGCGGGAATGATTAAAATGATGCGCAATACCCGCAATCCCGCGCCGAAATTCGAGCCCTGCTACTGTTTACAATTAGGGCTGGGCATCGTTCAGAATTTTTCGATCCGGTGCCAATTTCGATACCTCAGTTTCGATACCGATTCCTAACGATACTTTTTTCGATACCATATGTTTTAAAATTAATTTCAACATCAACAAAAATACATTAAACACAAAGCTTTTATTTTCCACCTTAATTGTGAATCAAAACAGTTATCAAAATAAAATTAAAAATCTGGTAAAACTACTCACTTAGCATGTCCACAAAACGTATATTTTTCTCTCCGTTTTGGCCTTCCGTCCACACGGAGACGGCGTTTTTATTAATGAAAATGAAGCTTTTTTGAAAACGCACTCCATAGTGGATACATTTGAAAACGCGGCAATACATGAGAGCAGTTGCGTTTTAGACCAAACATACGGTGACTGCGTGCGACCTGGACCGCATCAGTGAATGGTGAGATATTTTACTAAATAAAATTATCCTGTCAGACGAATTGCGCGATAACTTCATTATTTATTTTTCCATCTGAATCATATCAGTGATCTTTGGTGGGGATTAACACATGCGCAGTAAGGTGAATTAAGCGTTTTCAGGCGTTTCTCAAAAGTTTCTCATCCACACTGAAACGTCCGAAAACGCCTGAAAACGCTAGTGTGGACGGAGAGCGTTTATAAACGAAAACGCCGTTTTCAAATGTATCCGGATTAATGTAGACATAGCCTAACATTAATAAAATGACTGCCTGTCAGTCAGTCATCAGGGGAGAGAAAACACCATTGTGGCTGCTTGTTTAGTAAGAGGAAGTGTAACGTCAACAGCACCGCGACCGCTTTCTGCTCGCCATTAAATTAATATCATATCGCAGCAAACGCTGTCTGCGTGAAGTTTTAAAAAACTGTTACCACACTTGAGACCAACCGTGACTCTCTGTGACTTCAGCAAAACTGCAAACAGTTTAATCCGTCCGCACCTCTCCGTGTGTGTGTGGGTCGGAGCTCCGCTCTTTGTCAATATGCAGAGAGGACAGATAAGCTTGCGCTTACGCGCTCAGATGGAACCGAAATTTGGCACCGAAAGATAAAGAATTTTTCGATACTCATAGAATTGGAGTATTTTTTTCGATACCATAAAAGTATCGAAGTTCGGTACCCAGCCCTATTTACAATGGTAATTTTATTTATTTTTTATGTTTAAATAAGAGTTTTCCAACATCTTAAAATGTTTAGTTTTAGGATGAACAAAAAAAATGTGTTGGTCATCACATTAAAAATAACATTTATATATATTGCAGTTTTGAAGTGCTGGAAAAAGATGTTTAGTACTTGTAAGCGTTTGACTATTGTATAGGCCTATATAGCGTATAACCATATAGTTATGGTTAGAGTTACTACATTAGGCTAAATCCATTGTGAATGTTGCTGATTTGTGGACTGAAAGCCTTCTTTAAGTGTTTCTCCTGGTTTTCACGTCAGCGCTGTTTGATCTGATATCTATGGTTTATAACAGAGAACTCTGCGCCGAATCGGAATGTTTCTCACTGGATCTCGCAGAGATGATGTTATTAATTCTGAGGTGAATTCAATGGATTTCTTCACTGGATCTCCTACTAACAGTGTCGCGTGATCGGGCTCGACCCGCGGCTGGCAAGTTCGGGGCGCTGCGCTGTCTATTATTGGTCCGAACTAATAAACGGTCCGTGAAGCATAATTGAGTAGCGCATTTTTGTTCCGCTTTTTTGTTTGCATTCGCTGCTCGGCAACGTTGTGGTCGCACCAGCGCAACTTAAATAAATATTTGGTCGCACCGCCAGGAAAAATGGTTGCACTCTGGAGCCCTGAATAATGAGTGTGTGATGTGAACGAGTGTGAACTCTGTGACTGAAATGAGCACAGTGTGATCGCAAATCAGTATCGCAAAAATATTTGGTCGCACCGCCAGGAAAAATGGTCGCAGTCTGGAGCCCTGAATAATGAGTGTGTGATGTGAACGAGGATGAGTCGGAAGTAAACATGCACACTCGCGCATCGCCGAAGCTCACTGGCGCCATCTTGTGCACCGAGAGCCCATTACAAGCACAGTTCTGCTGATATATGCTGTGCTACATACAAGTCCATTTATGTCAGATTAATTATGTGTCAGTTCTGGTGTGTATTAACTCAGTACCTGTTGTGTGGTCCTCCAAAATGACTCTCGGGTCAGTCGCCTCAGTTGTTCTGCGTTTCGGCCTTATCCTAGCAGACATAACAGGGCCTCCGAGTGGCTGAGCGTCCTCGGACAAGCTCTCCAGCGGGAAGTTTGCAGACTTTGGTGGTTGCGGTGCCTGCCGTTTTTTGGTTGTTATCTGGGGGCTTGCAGCAAAAGAGTGGGATAGCTCGGTTCCAGCATACAGCAGTTCTTCCAATTTCTGTAAAAAGCACTGAAGTGGAGATGCTGGAGAGAGGGATAAAGTGTCAAGAAATCATTAAATAAAAAGGGAAAAACACTTGAAAAGCATCGATTTGTTTAATTTGATACAGACATAGGTTTTATATCATGTAGTGTGTCATGTCATATCATGTATCCTAATCATCCCCATGTACACTATATTGCCAAAAGTATTGGAACACTCCTCCAAATCATTGAATTCAGGTGTTCCAATCACTTCCATGGCCACAGGTGTATAAATCAAGCACGTAGGCATGCAGACGCTTCTACAAACATTTGTGAGAGAATGGGTCGCTCTCAGGAGCCTAGTGAATTCAAGCGTGGTGCTGTGATAGGTTGACACCTGTGAATTGAGATTTTGACAACTTTCTGCAGTCAATAGCTACAGACCTCCAAACTTCGTATGGCCTTCAGATTAGCTCAAGAACAGTGCGTAGAGCTTCATGGAATGGGTTACACATTGTGCCAAGTGTAAAGTTTGGTGGAGGGGGGATTATGGTGTGGGGTTGTTTGGTGGAGGGGGGGTTATGGTGTGGGGTTGTTTGGTGGAGGGGGGGTTATGGTGTGGGGTTGTTTGGTGGAGGGGGGGTTATGGTGTGGGGTTGTTTGGTGGAGGGGGGGTTATGGTGTGGGGTTGTTTGGTGTGGGGTTGTTTGGTGGAGGGGGGATTATAGTGTGGGGTTGTTTGGTGGAGGGGGGGTTATGGTGTGGGGTTGTTTGGTGGAGGGGAGGTTATGGTATGGGGTTGTTTGGTGGAGGGGGGATTATGGTGTGGGGTTGTTTGGTGGAGGGGGGGATATGGTGTGGGGTTGTTTGGTGAAGGGGGGATTATGGTATGGGGTTGTTTGGTGGAGGGGGGGTTATGGTGTGGGGTTGTTTGGTGGAGGGGAGGTTATGGTATGGGGTTGTTTGGTGGAGGGGAGGTTATGGTATGGGGTTGTTTGGTGGAGGGGAGGTTATGGTATGGGGTTGTTTGGTGGAGGGGAGGTTATGGTATGGGGTTGTTTGGTGGAGGGGGGATTATGGTGTGGGGTTGTTTGGTGGAGGGGGGGATATGGTGTGGGGTTGTTTGGTGAAGGGGGGATTATGGATTTCTGATCTGCTGCAAATCAGCTACAAGAAGTTTCTTTACGTGATGTCAGAGGATCAGAATTATAGCCTAGTAGAAATATCATGAAACAAAGGTAATAATGACTCACTGTCATCCAGATCACAACAGGAGGGCTCTGGCTCAGGATCGACAGGATCTGCACGCTGTGTTTCCTCAATCTTGGAGGGACCTGGCATAAAAGAAGATGTGTTTTTATCTCAAAATATCTTAAAGAACAGTTGAGTATTGCAATAAGGGAGATATAATCATCACTCATCTTTAAATGGGCTGATTTTCAGCAGTTTTGAAAGGATGACAACAAAGCTTGTCTCATATTTATTGAAAATGTTCTTAGTTTTTTGTTATGTCACACCATGAGACACATTACAGTACAGTTCAGTAATTATCTTTTGATTTTTGAGGATTTTGAATGTTAAAATAAGGGTCTCCTGGAGAAAAGTTTGGGAAGCAGCACAGGGGTCAGACAAGCTGTGGTAAGACCTGTCAGAACCACGATGTGCCGAAGTCCAATGCCGTACTCGCCAAAGGTGCAGATAATGGCTTCAAAACCAGTTTTACCCAATAATAGGGAAGATAATCAGCAAACGCTCCTAGTGTAAACGCTCCTAGTGTAAACGCTCCTAGTATTTGCTGGGTAGCAGAGCCAGGATTGAGCACAAAATCATACATAAACCTCTAAAAAACTACGCAATAATGAGTGTGTGATGTGAACGAGTGTGAACTCTGTGACTGAAATGAGCACAGCGTGATCCCAAATCAATCGCGCTGCCTTATGCGTCTCAGAAATCAGAGCGTTGTCAATAACAGCCTATCAAATAAAATACTTGAAAATACTACATACTGCACCTTTCCTGCTATTCGTTTGTCAAGAGCCGAATCTCAACTATAAGCGACTGAATCACACACATTCACACAACTTGAAGTGTCTATTTAAATCTGTGAACTTGCCCTTTAAAAATGTTGAAGGACAGCATAATTTTGTCTATTTAACTGAACATGACTTTAAAGTCCTGACTTGTATTATCTTTGAGCTTTTTCCATATGGACATTTCTTTATTGTGTCACAGTTATTCCTGGCAGATTAAAGGATATTTTGCGATTTGTTTTACTACAACAATCATAGATAAACCATTATTGTTGTAGTAAAGCCATGGTTCATTATGTTAGTTGCTATGGTTTTACTGCAAATACTGTGGTAAACAGATGGTGAAAAGTGCACTGGCCTAATTATGTGTCAGTTCTGGTGTGTATTAACTCAGTACCTGTTGTGTGGTCCTCCTGAGTGACTCCTGGGTCAGTCGCCTCAGTTGTCCTGCGTTTTGGCCTTATCCTAGCGGACATAACAGTGTCTCTCAGCGGCTGAGCGTCCTCAGACAAGCCCAGCTCCAGTAAGAAGTTTGGAGACATGATTTCTGAATACATTGTTTCCTTCATCTTGGAGGGACCTGGCATAGGCGGTGTTTCCCCAATCATGTAGGGACCTGGCATAAAAGAAGATGTGTTTTTATCTCAAAATATCTTAAAGAACAGTTGAGTATTGCAATAAGGGAGATATAATCATCACTCATCTTAAAATGGGGTGATTTTCAGCAGTTTTGAAAGGATGACAACAAAGCTTGTCTCATATTTATTGAAAATGTTCTTAGTTTTTTGTTATGTCACACCATGAGACACATTTACAGTACAGTTTAGTAATCATCTTTTGAATTTTTGAGGATTTTGAATGTTAAAATAAGGGTCTCCTGGAGAAAAGTTTGGGAAGCAGCACAGGGGTCAGACAAGCTGTGGTAAGACCTGTCAGAACCACGATGTGCCGAAGTCCAATGCCGTACTCGCCAAAGGTGCAGATAATGGCTTTAAAACCAGTTTTACCCAATAATAGGGAAGATAATCAGCAAACGCTCCTAGTGTAAACGCTCCTAGTGTAAACGCTCCTAGTGTAAACGCTCCTAGTGTAAACGCTCCTAGTGTAAACACTCCTAGTGTAAACGCTCCTAGTGTAAACGCTCCTAGTGTAAACGCTCCTACTGTAAACGCTCCTAGTGTAAACGCTCCCTGTAAACGCTCCTACTGTAAACGCTCCTAGTGTAAACGCTCCTAGTGTAAACGCTCTAGTGTAAACGCTCCTAGTGTAAACGCTCCTAGTGTAAACGCTCCTAGTGTAAACGCTCCTAGTGTAAACACTCCTAGTGTAAACGCTCCTAGTGTAAACGCTCCTAGTGTAAACGCTCCTACTGTAAACGCTCCTAGTGTAAACGCTCCCTGTAAACGCTCCTACTGTAAACGCTCCTAGTGTAAACGCTCCTAGTGTAAACGCTCCTAGTGTAAACGCTCCTAGTGTAAACGCTCCTAGTGTAAACGCTCTAGTGTAAACGCTCCTAGTGTAAACACTCCTAGTGTAAACACTCCTAGTGTAAACACTCCTAGTGTAAACGCTCCTAGTGTAAACACTCCTAGTGTAAACGCTCCTAGTGTAAACGCTCCTAGTGTAAACGCTCTAGTGTAAACGCTCCTAGTGTAAACGCTCCTAGTGTAAACGCTCCTAGTGTAAACGCTCCTAGTGTAAACGCTCCTACTGTAAACGCTCCTAGTGTAAACGCTCCTAGTGTAAACGCTCTAGTGTAAACGCTCTAGTGTAAACGCTCCTAGTGTAAACGCTCTAGTGTAAACGCTCCTAGTGTAAACGCTCCTAGTGTAAACACTCCTAGTGTAAACGCTCCTAGTGTAAACGCTCCTAGTGTAAACGCTCCTAGTGTAAACGCTCCTAGTGTAAACACTCCTAGTGTAAACGCTCCTAGTGTTTGCTGGGTAGCAGAGCCAGGATTGAGCACAAAATCATACATAAACCTCTAAAAAACTACGCAATAATGAGTGTGTGATGTGAACGAGTGTGAACTCTGTGACTGAAATGAGCACAGCGTGATCCCAAATCAATCGCGCTGCCTTATGCGTCTCAGAAATCAGAGCGTTGTCAATAACAGCCTATCAAATAAAATACTTGAAAATACTACATACTGCACCTTTCCTGCTATTCGTTTGTCAAGAGCCGAATCTCAGCTATAAGCGACTGAATCACACACATTCACACAACTTGAAGTGTCTATTTAAATCTGTGAACTTGCCCTTTAAAAATGTTGAAGGACAGCATAATTTTGTCTATTTAACTGAACATGACTTTAAAGTCCTGACTTGTATTATCTTTGAGCTTTTTCCATATGGACATTTCTTTATTGTGTCACAGTTATTCCTGGCAGATTAAAGGATATTTTGCGATTTGTTTTACTACAACAATCATAGATAAACCATTATTGTTGTAGTAAAGCCATGGTTCATTATGTTAGTTGCTATGGTTTTACTGCAAATACTGTGGTAAACAGATGGTGAAAAGTGCACTGGCCTAATTATGTGTCAGTTCTGGTGTGTATTAACTCAGTACCTGTTGTGTGGTCCTCCCGAGTGACTCCTGGGTCAGTCGCCTCAGTTGTCCTGCGTTTTGGCCTTATCCTAGCGGACATAACAGTGTCTCTCAGCGGCTGAGCGTCCTCAGACAAGCCCAGCTCCAGTAAGAAGTTTGGAGACATGATTTCTGAATACATTGTTTCCTTCATCTTGGAGGGACCTGGCATAGGCGGTGTTTCCCCAATCATGTAGGGACCTGGCATAAAAGAAGATGTGTTTTTATCTCAAAATATCTTAAAGAACAGTTGAGTATTGCAATAAGGGAGATATAATCATCACTCATCTTAAAATGGAGTGATTTTCAGCAGTTTTGAAAGGATGACAACAAAGCTTGTCTCGTATTCATTGAAAATGTTCTTAGTTTTTTGTTATGTCACACCATGAGACACATTTACAGTACAGTTCAGTAATCATCTTTTGAATTTTTGAGGATTTTGAATGTTAAAATAAGGGTCTCCTGGAGAAAAGTTTGGGAAGCAGCACAGGGGTCAGACAAGCTGTGGTAAGACCTGTCAGAACCACTATGTGCCGAAGTCCAATACCGTACTCGCCAAAGGTGCAGATAATGGCTTCAAAACCAGTTTTACCCAATAATAGGGAAGATAATCAGCAAACGCTCCTAGTGTAAACGCTCCTAGTGTAAACACTCCTAGTGTAAACGCTCCTAGTGTAAACACTCCTAGTGTAAACGCTCCTAGTGTAAACGCTCCTAGTGTAAACACTCCTAGTGTAAACGCTCCTAGTGTTTGCTGGGTAGCAGAGCCAGGATTGAGCACAAAATCATACATAAACCTCTAAAAAACTACGCAATAATGAGTGTGTGATGTGAACGAGTGTGAACTCTGTGACTGAAATGAGCACAGCGTGATCCCAAATCAATCGCGCTGCCTTATGCGTCTCAGAAATCAGAGCGTTGTCAATAACAGCCTATCAAATAAAATACTTGAAAATACTACATACTGCACCTTTCCTGCTATTCGTTTGTCAAGAGCCGAATCTCAACTATAAGCGACTGAATCACACACATTCACACAACTTGAAGTGTCTATTTAAATGTTTTAAACCTTGTATTATACAGTATGATAGTATATGTTTGATGTCGCAGTCTCTCCCAGAGCTGGCAAACGTTACGGCCTATTCGTTAGCCTATAATTTGTTGTTTTATTTAACATGTAGTATTTTTGTTTTAAGTGGAAGATATTTTAATATATTTCGTTATAATTATTAAAAAAAATGTTTTCAAATTATACAAGGCATATAGGGATGGGGCCGATCCGATCCAGTATCGGTATCGGGACCGATACCAGCGTAATTCACGTATCGGATTTTCCCGATCCAACCTGCGGAGATATCCGATATCCTTGAGTCATGTCTGCGCTTTAACGTTGTCTGCTGAAATGACTCCAAAAGTGATTCCCGCCGGCTAGTCTGCTAGCTGGCTGCAAACTGCGGAATGGATTTCCTGAACGGAGGCGCGGCTCAATGAGACACAGAGTTATGAGACACGCCACCGCTCAGGAAATCCATTCCGCAGTTTGCGGCCGCTGTGTGGAAATTCTTCACACTGGAAACACCGCAGAGCAAGACAGCAAAATGCAATGTTTGCAAAGCCGTAATTCAGAGCTCGTTGAAGCTCCCTCGCGTCGTACAACACAACGAATGCAATCAAACATTTAAAAAAGCACCACGTTACTGTGCGTTCACACCAAACGCGAATAGCGCGTCAAATTCGCGTCTGCCGCGTCTAGTTGGACGCTTGAATATTTTGAATCCATTCGCGCGCCCAGAGCGAAATTGACGCTCGTAAAAAGCAAAAGTTTGAAGCGAAATTGACGCGCGTCTGAGGCGAAATCCGCTTGTCTGTTTGCACATGGCTGATGTTGATCGAGCATTCATCGAGAGAGTTACAGCATCGGTGCGAGGATCACCCTTTAGATAGTGTGTGAGTGTGTAAGATGTTTACACTTGCACTTTTCTTATATTTCAAGACTCAAGTATTTGACATTTTGGGAATGTAATAAATATTGACATGACCTACAGTTGCATATTTGTTTTCAGAATGGGATTTTTCCTGTTAACAGGATTTACTGTTTTTCTGACTTCCTTTTCTGACCTTATACTTACCATACATGCATAAATATGTAGGCCTACATATCATACTTGCCTGTTGAGAGGAGTTTATTTCAGCATCATATAAAATAAACAATAATGATAATAATAATATTAAAGCAAACACAGCTCTGGTATCGGAATAGTATCGGTATCGGCCGATATCCAAATTCAGGTATCGGGATCGGATCGGAAGTGAAAAAATGTGGATCGGTGCATCCCTAAAGGCATATTTGTTAAAACTATGACAGGAGCCCTTTAGACACATCCATGCCCAGGCCATGTCATAATCCGGTCCTACACTACAGTAACACTATGAAAATAAGTGTCTAACAATGAAGATAAATCTCTCTCATGCTATTTGTATATTATTAAGAGTATTATTTTTCTTAGTTTTTTGTTATGTCACACCATAAGACACATTCACAGTGAAAATGTTTGTTTTTTTAAACAGAGAAAGATTTGACCAAGTTAGTGATGCTTCTCAAATATCAGACTTCACTACATTAATATGTTTTTTTGTGTGTGTTTAAATTTGTTTTTACATATATTTGTTTTGCATATTTGAGGAGCCAACAGGAGTAGAGAAGGAAAAATGAAGACTAACACCAGAAACATCAGGCTGAAATGGCCATGAATCAGGGTGGTAATAACTGGAGACTCACCTTCTGTCGGCTCGGACTCGAGCGCATCTGTGCCGGCTGGCGGCTCTACAGTGGATGTGTCTGGATGAACCAGTGATTCCTGCTCAGCCACAAGAGGACGCACTTTGGTTTTGAGGTTCTGGAAGGACTGTGTGACAGCCTTCCATCCTCTCTTGAAGATGTTCTTCCCTTTTTCTGCAAACAACAAATATTGATTAGAAACATCTGTTTTATTAGCACAGATTACAGCTCAATGATTCACTAGTTCATGTTCCAAGAACACTAGAGAAATGGGCTAGCTGCATATGGCCGCCATGTTGGATTTCCGATCGAGCGAGTTTGTGCAGACGCCAGTGCAGAGAGCCGGAGAAACCAGAGAATGATATTTAATAGTTGTTTAAAGAAAATGATACATCACTTAAAATAATACTAAGATCTATATTACTATTCCATGAGTAAATGACATTTAAATGCACGCATGTTTAAATCAGGAGAATGAAACACACTTTCATTAACCCTCTGATGGTCTTTATTTATGTCTACACTCGTGTTTTTTGGGGTCTCCAGAGACCCCAGACAATAACATTTAATTTTGTAACAAGATAATAGTTTTTTTTTTTTTTACAAATGTAATTTTATTCTGTTTGTTAATGTTTTTACTCAACATTTGTGCAGTTTTTGGATAATTTATGATATCTTTTAAATTTCTATAAATAAAACAAAAAATATTTATTTAAATAAGCTTTTTACAAAAAAACAGCATTTGATGTAAAATTCACTTTATAAAAGACCCAGATTTCTAACTTTCATTCATGGGGATAACATGGATCATTTTAAATGGTTTAATGTAACATTTATGCCCATTTTTTGGGAAAATGCAAAAAAATAAAAAAAAATAATCACTTTAACCACTAGATGGCCATAGAGCTCCACTATATGCTATTAGCTATTTGACTACCTGAAAGATATCTTTTCACAAGTTGGATTCAGTTGGATTCATATCTAAATATTATAAAATCACAATTATAACAGAAATAAAATATTTTTGTCAAAGTTTAGCATTTTTTTGTACTGTGTGTGTGTGTGTGTGTGTGTGTGTGTGTGTGTGTGTGTGTGTGTGTGTGTGTGTGTGTGTGTGTGTGTGTGTGTGTGTGTGTGTGTGTGTGTGTGTGTGTGTGAGTGTGCACATTTTCAATGTGTCAGTGTCACCAATTTATTTTTGTGGTGGTACTGCATTTTTGGATGATTTTATTTGACAAATGATAAGAGAACAGTTTTTATAGTCTCAAAAATGTATTCCTCTATATGTGTGTGTGTGTGTGTGTGTGTGTGTGTGTGTGTGTGTGTGTGTGTGTGTGTGTACGCGTGTTGTGAGCAAAATAATTTAGCATTGTGGATGTTTTTTGCATTGGTGGAAGTGTGCCACTTTATTTGTGCCATTTCTGTCGATGTGTTCTGCGTTGTTTTGATGATGAATTTTGTCTATTTTGATTGCGGGGTCTCTGACCACGAGTGTCACAATTTTTGTCACGCTAACATAAAAACAGATATCATTCCAATTTTTTTTTTTTTTTTTGTAGATCTAGAAAGTGTGGGTAGCCGTAGAAGGTTTCATACCATTTGGACAAAGGGAACATTTTTTTTAATTTGAGCAAAAGTCATTTGGGGTCAAAAAGACCCGTAAACCATCATAGGGTTAAAGACACTCTGTCCATGAAGAGTACATTGACTCGGACTCGTGGTGCATGAACATACACAATGTCTGATTCCCAGACCAATTATGCCTACTGATAAATATGTAAATATAACCAAATTAAAAAAATTAAATATAGCAGAGAAATATATCAAATTAAAATAAACTATCCATCTTAAAAGACTTCAATCTATTGATTTCTGATCTGCTGCAAATCAGCTACAAGAAGTTTCTTTACGTGATGTCAGAGGATCAGAATTATAGCCTAGTAGAAATATCATGAAACAAAGGTAATAATGACTCACTTTTTTCCAGATCACAACAGAAGGGCCCTGGCATAGGCGGTGTTTCCCCAATCATGTAGGGACCTGGCATAAAAGAAGATGTGTTTTTATCTCAAAATATCTTAAAGAACAGTTGAGTATTGCAATAAGGGAGATATAATCATCACTCATCTTAAAATGGGCTGATTTTCAGCAGTTTTGAAAGGATGACAACAAAGCTTGTCTCATATTTATTGAAAATGTTCTTAGTTTTTTGTTATGTCACACCATGAGACACATTTACAGTACAGTTCAGTAATCATCATAATTGTTGTAGTAAAGCCATGGTTCATTGTGTTAACGTTAGTTAGTATGGTTTTACTGCAAATACTGTGGTAAACAGATGGTGAAAAGTGCACTGGCCTAATTATGTGTCAGTTCTGGTGTGTATTAACTCAGTACCTGTTGTGTGGTCCTCCCGAGTGACTCTCGGGTCAGTCGCCTCAGTTGTCCTGCGTTTCGGCCTTATCCTAGCGGACATAACAGCGCCTCCCAGCGGAAAGTTTGCAGACATGATAACGTTATCTGAAAAACACTGATCTCTGCCTGTCGTTTACTCAATTTATAATATTGTATAAAGTTATATATATTAAATGACACCGTATTCTATCAGATTCTGAATCTATACGACCTGTGTAGACTCTGTTTGCATGTTCTATAAAGCTGTAGACTGCGTTTGAAACACTTTAGTCCGTAAGTCTGATAACCGCTGCTGACCTGAACAATATTGAGTTTACATATGACGTCACGTCACTCAGTGCGTTGCCATGGCGGCGCGAAAGTCCGGGCATCTAGTCATAGTTGGGGGCGTGGCGAGGGTGGAGTCGGCGTGGGGGAAAACACTGCGAACATCGTGAGTATTTGAATGACAAAAATGTGGTATTTTGCGAGTTATTGACGCCTGCCGACCGGCAACGGTACATTGTAAACATAGCTGTCAACCCTCCCGTTTTTTGCGGGTTTCTCACGTATTTTAGCTCTTTTCCCGCTGTCTTCCCGTTTTAGTATTTTCCCGTAAAATATCCCGTATTTTTACGCTCTGATTGTGTTAACTCAGAACACGTAACTATCTGTGTCTGTGAAGTGGCTTGCACTTGTGTTGCTAGACCTCCAGTAAAGCAGGTGGCAGTGTACAGACAGTAGCTTAGGCTACTATCGAAGAAGAAGAAGAGAGTTGCAGAGTTGCAGAGGCGCCGGCGGGAGGAAGAGGGAAAAAGTAGCGGGAAGTTTCAAGAAGAGTAGACAGTAGATGATGATGGATCAGGAGGACGCCGACGGCCAAAAATCACCAACTTAAACATCAACCAAAACCGAGGACATTATGTCGATATCTGAGTAAACGGGAGACCACCTTCCACCCTCTGACAAGCAGCCATGAAGGTCCACATTAAGCCTACTGCCTCGTCTGAAGCTGACCAAATATTGAAAGCTGAGGTGAAAATGTCGATGCTAATTGCCAAAAATAACGTCGCGTTCAGTTTTTTGGACGACTTCAACCGTAGTGTGGCTGACATGTTCCCGGATTCAGCGACTGCCAAGAAATACACTCTGGGGGAAACAAAGGCTACACAAATCATTAAAGGTAAGACTACATATACTTTTCATGGAGTTTCATGGAGTTACAAAGCTAAGCTCTTCTAACGTTAACGTTACTACGGGTAACTTACACCATATGAGGGGTTTTCACGAATCACAACTTACTTATGCTAACTTACCCATACATCAGAAGACTGACAAGATTTCGCAACGATTCTTGAAAGATTGCAGTCTTTTAACTAATGTCCCACATTCACGCTTTACTCAAAAGACTACAATCTTTCAAGAATCTTTCCCAAATCTTGTGAAAGTCTTCTGGTGTAAGGATGGCTTTAGTTGACAGTCAATGTAAGTTAATGTTAACTTCACAGTTTTGCTGCACAGGTGCCATAGCTCTGGACATGGATGAAGATGTGACATCATCAATCTGTAAATCCCAGCCTTTCTCTCTTTTATGTGATGAATCCAACAACAGAAACACTGATAAGCAATTTGTCACACTTGCAAGAGTTTACAATGAGGCAAACCTGGAAGTAGCCACAACGTTTCTAGACATGCTGGATA
>NC_138725.1:7563735-7571235 GCF_965113295.1 Leuciscus leuciscus
TTCATACTGACGAAGGGGGCAATTTCAACTATATTCCAGCAAGCGCTAAGTAGTGATTTAATATGGAAGTAGCGATCACTCTTCACATCGTTTCTCTTAGTAGGATGAAAATAATCTTACTTAAACTGTGATTAATATACAGAAAGCGATCAAAGAACAATCCCTTTCCAATCGCCCAAGCTGTCAATCACACAGCGCGAGTTTATCTGACACTTGCCAAAACTCGTTATGAAATCAATGACGCTGTTTCACTGCACAACGAAGCTCTTACTGTATTTATATGCCTCATGTTAGCATTGGTGAAATCATTAGTGAGAGTGCAGAAACTGCGTTGCAATGATAAGATCTTCATTCACGCGATCAACAGGCTGTCATCTGCTCAATGCTCATAATCACTGCAACCTTTTATGTGATGGGAATAGATCTAAATACTTAAAAAACTTCTCACGATTCGTTAATCCCGATAGCTGTAATAGTAAAAACGTATAATAGCTGTAATAGTAAAAGTTTTCCAGATAGTTCCACATGTAATGCCAGATATTTCATATGCAAGCATGTCAGCCAATCACAGCAGAGGGCGTTTACACTGAAGTCTCACAGCAGACACGCCCCTTCAAACAGAGTGTTCAAACCAGGGAATGAAATCAGGCTAGGAAATATACCTTTTATTTCTAAATTATAACAATTTTTGATCTAAAAAACATACTAACATTATAAGGGCACCCCTGGAAACATTATAAAATAATAAAAAATAATCCATGGAATGGGACCTTTAATCATGAATATTAGAGTATCATCTGAGATTGAGGGATTTGTCAGGACAGAGTGGGACACTGAATGGTCGGCAAATTGAAGTAATGCAAGTTTTCCTTGTAATCTAAGACCCGTCCAGCGTTGTCCGTTTTGGATCTGTCTAAGATGAAGAATTGAAGCTCTTGTATGTTTAATCTGTAGTTGGTGAGGTGGACTGTCTTTATTGAGGATCGCCAGAATAGAAACCAGCGGAACTGTGATTATGTTGTCATTAAGAGCAGCTCCTTCTCCATCGGGTCCCAGTCAGGACAGCTGTATTCCTGTACGGCAGCAGAGATCATTTACATCTAGCCAGTCGGAGCGCACTCTCTCTCTACCTCTCTCTCTCTCTCTCTCACACACACTCTCTCTCTCTCTCTCTCTCTCTCTCTCTCTCTCTCTCTCTCTCTCTCTCTCTCACACACACACACACACACACACACACACACACACACACACACACACACACACACTAGTGTTGCACGGTGTACCGATACTTCAAAAGTATCGCGATACTCGGAAATTAAAAACGTCACGATACCTAAATTTATCAGTATCGATACTTAAAAATTTTTTTTTAAACGCCTCCCTATGGACGTCTGTGTTTTTTTCCTGACGCACGCAGCAAAGAACCTGCCGCTGTCAGTGTCATGTGACAAAACACTACAGCGACATGGCTGCATGTGCGAGCACAAGTGGTCCACGACTCGTAGAAAGATGACGCGAGGAGTGACATATGGAAGTACGTTGCCTACCTTGCTCCGTTGCACGGTGCACCGATACTTAAAAAGTAAATCGGAAATTAAAAACGTCACGATTCCTTAATTTATTAGTATGGATACTTCTAAGAATGACCGGCTGCGTGTCGTGTCCGTTTTTATTTCGGCTCCCATGTTAACTGCCTGCGTGACACACGCGTCTGGGCGCGGCTCGAGGGAAACGCGTGTATGCTAGAAATAGAACCGACGCCTATTTTTCACGCGACACGCAAGCGTGTTGGAAGCGTTTCCAGACAAAATAGAATAGGAAAAGATGTTTCTATGTCATTTTGACACGAATACATATTAATAAATGACATTTTGATGTTTGAAAGTTTTGACATAAATACAATAGGCCTATAAATGTAATTTAAAAAAATATTATCGATTTTCAAATATTGCACCTCTCAATACAGAACGAATTATTCTGTAGCCTATTTTGCCGTCAACACTGCCGACGTTGTCTTTGCTGCTATATATTTATGTTTAACATGAAGTATAGGCCTTCCACAACTCTCTCCCCAGATGTCAAATATATCACCAATGTGGCTTATCATATGTTACCAATATTAAACATTGTTTAATATAATCGCTGTTCATATTTTTATTCAAAGTTCAGAATCAAGATAAAGCTCATATGTTTCTTATGATAAATGAGATAATGCTGCTAAATTTATATATATTTTTTTTACCTTGAATGTCATTGCTCTAATTTATTTTTTATATTTTTATATTTCATATTTTGTTCAAATGTTTTATATATCTGCTGTTCATATGTTCATTTATTAGTGTGTTATATGATTAGAATGTTGTCCCGGTTTTAAAATAAAGCACAGCAGTGATATTTGAGAGTGTTTCTCCCTTTTCAGGAAAAGTATCGAAAAAGTATCGAAATCGCAATACTTGACTTGGTATCGGTATCGAAACAATAATTTTGGTATCGTGACAACACTAACACACACACACACACAGTCTTTCTCTCTCACACACACTCTCTCTTTCACACACACACACACACACACACACACACACACACACACACACACACACACACTGCCTCTCTCACACACTGTCTTTCTCACACACACTGTCTCTCTCTCAATCTCACACACACACACACAGTCTTTCTCACACACACTCTCTCTCACACACACACTCACACATACACTGCGTCTCTCACACACACTGCGTCTCTCACACACACACACTGTCTTTCTCACACACACACATTGTCTCTCTCTCAATCACACACTCTCTCTCTCTCTCTCTCTCTACCTCTCTCTCTATCACACACACTCTCTCTCACACACAGTCTTTCTCTCACACACTCTCTCTCTCTCTCTCTCTCTCTCTCTCTCTCTCTCTCTCTACCTCTCTCTCTCAATCACACACACTCTCTCTCACACACACAGTCTTTCTCTCTCACACACACACACACACTCTCTCTCTCTCTCTCTCTCTCTCTCACACACACACACACTCTCTCTCTCTCTCTCTCTCTCTCTCTCTCTCTCTCTCACACACACACACACACACACACACTCTCTCTCTCTCTCTCTCTCTCTCTCTCTCTCTCTCTCTCTCTCTCTCTCTCTCTCTCTCTCTCTCTCTCTCTCTCTCTCTCTGTTGCATGCTGGGAGTTGGGGATAGTGGTGGTGGTGAGAGCTGTTGTGTGAGGGTGAGAACTTTCTTGTTTTCTTATTTACATTTTCTATTTCCTTCCAGAAAATACATGGTCTAGGAAACGATTTGTAAATATAGTGGTGGTTGTGTGGCAGGATGGCGTCTCTTGATGAGACGCCGTCATTATCACTCCGCGATGGTTTTAGATGTGTTCCTGAGGATAATGCCACAGTGGAGGATGTGTTAATTGCAGTTGGTGATCAAATTGGTCACGAGAACATTGTATCTGCATCACGGATGTATCAGGCTGTCGTCGGTTTTTTGAAGGAACAAAATTTAGTGAATCGTTTGATAGTAAATGGCCTTACTGTTAAAGATGCGTTTGTGCAACTTTCTCCAATGTATATATCGACAACAAAGGTAACAATTTCAAATATCCCGCCTTTCGTATCCAATGACGTTTTGCAACGTGAGTTAGCGCGTTTTGGAAAAGTTGTGAGTCCCTTTAAAACTGTTGCGCTTGGATGTAAACATCCGGCTCTGAAGCACGTTGTGTCTTTTAGACGGTACGTTTACATGGTTCTAGAATCGCCTGAGAATACACTGGATATTAATTTTCGTGTGAAACACGAGGGAAGATTATATATGGTGTATGCAACTACTGGCAGCATAAGATGTTTCGAGTGTGGAGACATCGGACACAAGCGACTGATGTGTCCACATAAGAAAACGGGTGCAGAAAACACGACAGGAGCGGACGAGGGCGAAAACAATAGCGTTGATGCGGCCCAAGATGAGGTTGTTCCACTAGTTGAGGTGAGTGATGTGAATTCAGATGCTGTGTTACCGGCTGTTGACACTGGAAATGAGGATGTTGTAGCTTTTGTAGCCCCAGAGATTAGCATAACTGATCTAGTTTCTGATGTTAACAAAGTAGTAGCTAGTACCAGTGGTACTAAAACGGGGGAGAGTGCAAATGATGGAATTGAATCATTTTTAAGCGTCTTGAATAATGAGGAAATGGAGGAGGAGCAGTCTGATGATGCTGAGTCACAAGTTTCTATGTGTGAAAATGATGGTAGTTCACAGGGAAGTGTATTTAATGCATCTCAGACAGGTTTTTCGGGAGTTTTCAATAAAGATTCGTTGTATAGTCTGGAAGAAATTAACCATTTTTGGGACGAAACGTATGGTCTCTGATGTAGACAAGTTTGTTCACTCTGTTATTTTTTATCAGAAGACTGTAGGAGTTGATGAACTTTGTGAGAAGCGTTTTCGTTTGAAAAAGCTTCTAACCACTATCAGGAAAAGTAAAGCAATGAGTAAGAGAAAGAGTAAATAAAAAAAATTGTAAACCATGTATTACACGGTGTCTTTTCTTTGCTTTTCTATCATGCTTTGTTCTTTATTTCCCATCTTAGTTTTGTATATGGAGGCTTTGAGGATAGGCTCTTTAAATATTAATGGTGGGAGGGATAGTGTAAAGCGTGCTACAGTCTATGAAATAATTGAGCAAAAAAAGCTTGATATCGTCTTTCTCCAAGAAACTCATAGTGACTTGATGAATGAAGTTGAGTGGAATTTGTGGTGGGAAGGACATAAAATACTCAGTCATGGTACAAATTTAAGTAGAGGTGTGGGCATCTTTTTTTCTTCAAGAATAAGGGCGGATATTATAAGTATAGAGGAACCAGTGAAGGGTCGATTGTTGGTGGTTAAAGCTCAAGTTCTAGAGATGCTTGTTTTTCTGATAAATATTTATGCACCAACTGTGGGACAGGAGCGCCTACAGTTTTTAGATATACTTAGTGAGAGTCTTAAAAAGTGTCTTAGTGAAGGATGTGTTGTTATTGGTGGAGATTGGAATTGCACTATTCATTTTACTATAGATCGTAATACTGAGGAACCTCATATACAGTCCTCAAGTGCATTGTCAAAACTCATTAAAGATTTCCAGCTATTGGATATGTGGAGAATCAAACACCCAAATGATAGACAGTATACATGGATTAAGGCTTTTAATAATCGAGTTAGTGCTGCCCGACTAGATAGATTCTATGTGTCAAAATCTTTTAACAGTAGAGTAATTGAGTGTTGCATTTGTCCTGTGGGTTTTTCTGATCATCATTTCATTATTATGACAATGAACATGTCAAATACACCTAGAAAATCTGTTTACTGGCATTTTAATGTAAAATTGCTGCAGGATGCTGTGTTTTGTGAAAATTTGATTTTCTTTTGGGATGATTGGAAAAAGGAAAAGAGTTCTTTTGAAAGCTTGAAACAGTGGTGGGATGTAGGTAAGACTCAAATAAAACATTTCTGTCAGCAGTATACAGCCAACTGTAGTAGTAGAATAAAGAATGTGATTGAAACACTTGAAAAGCAAATTAATTTAGTGGAATTGCAGTTGGTTGATGCACACAATTCTATATTGTACAATGATTTGCAAACAAAAAAGAGAGAGCTTGGTCTAGTCTTAAATGAGAAAGCTAAAGGAGCCTTGATAAGGTCCCGTTTCATGTCATTAGCAGAAATGGATGCCCCAACTTCTTTCTTCTTTAATCTGGAATATAAGGCGGCTCAACAAAAACAAATGCCATGTCTTAAACTCCCTGATGGGAGGATAACGTCTAAGACTGTAGAAATGAGAACCCATGCTGTCGATTTCTATTCAAGCCTTTATGCTGCAGAGAACTGTGAAAATAGTGACTGTATGACACAGCTTCTTCAGGGTCTTCCTCAGCTGGACTCTGGTGCTAAAACTGTCTTGGATGCTGGTATAACATTTGAGGAAGTTACTGCTGCTGTGGGACAACTTAATTCAGGACGATCCCCTGGAATAGATGGACTGCCAGCAGACTTTTACAAAAGTTTTTGGAACTGCATTGGACACGATTATTTTGATGTTTTATGTGAATCGATAAGAGAAGGTGTTTTACCAACTTCCTGTCAATATGCGGTCTTATCACTGTTACCAAAAAAGGGTGATTTCGCCCTTTTAAAGAACTGGCGTCCTGTTGCCCTTCTTACAACAGAATATAAAATATTCTCAAAATGTCTGGCAAACAGATTAAAAAATGTTTTGGGTTTGGTTATAAACAAGGATCAGTCATATTGCATTCCAAAACGGTCCATTATGGATAATTTGTTTTTAGTGCGAGACATTGTGGATATTTGTAATGATTTCAATGTGAATGTTGGGTTAATTGCTTTGGATCAAGAAAAGGCTTTTGATCGTGTGGATCACAAATATCTTTTTAATGTATTGAAGGTTTTTGGTTTTGGCGAAACATTTTTAAAGTTGATACAGTTGTTATATAATGGTGCATCGTGTATGGTGAAGATAGGGGGCACTTTGAGTCGGCCAATTCCTATTTTAAGGGGTATTAGGCAAGGTTGTCCTTTGTCTGGTCAACTATACAGTTTAGCTATTGAGCCGCTGCTTTTTAGACTTCGAGAAAGACTGTCAGGTTTTAATACGCCTGGTCTTTCTTTAGACTCAAGAATGTATCTCTCTGCCTATGCTGATGATATTACAGTTTTTGTAAACAATGCTGGAGATATTAACTGTCTATCTGAGGTTCTCAGTCTTTATGAGAAAGCTTCATCAGCGAAAGTGAACTGGGCAAAAAGTGAAGCTTTTTGGGCTGGTAAAGGGGAGTTTGAGAGTCTCCCAAAGTTACCCGGAGACCTAAAGTGGGGAAGAGAGGGAGTTAAATTATTGGGGTTTTTCTGGGTTCAAATGATTATCAAATGAAAAATTGGGAGGGGCTAGTGGAGAAAGTGTGCAGCAAGTTGTCTAAATGGAAATGGTTGCTACCGCAGTTGTCCTATAGGGGGAGGATTTTAGTGACTAATAATTTGGTTGCTTCTACCCTGTGGCATAAAATAACTGTGCTACAGCCACCTGTTGGACTTATTGAGGAGATTCAAAGGCAACTTGTGAATTTTTTTTGGTCTGGACAACACTGGCTTCGTGCTGCTGCTTTATACCTTCCGGTCCAAGAGGGAGGTCAAGGATTGATCGACATCAGATCCAGAATTATGGCTTTCCGGTTGCAAGCAGCTCAGAGACTGTTGTATCTCACGGATGCTTCATGGCTAAAGACGGCTTCTGCTCTTCTCAGGAGGGTCAGAGGTATGGGATTGGACAAACATCTGTTCTTAATGGAGCTCCAGAATGAGGACCGTGTGAATTTGACTGTTTTCTATAAGTCAGTTCTGGAGGCATGGAAAGTGTTTACCATTTCACGTACACCGATTACACATCCTGGATTATGGCTTTTTGAAGAGCCACTTTTTCTTAATGACTTTATACCGTCAA